>NC_046372.1:34980423-35280423 GCF_011125445.2 Fundulus heteroclitus
AGCATATTGTTTCACCAAATATTTGCCCAGGGGTTCGCTGTGTTCCAGCCGTTTCTCTTCTGCTGTAACGGCTCCAAGCACTTTCTGTCTCCACGCCGACTGGGTCTTTTTATCTAACTTTTCATGCGTTTCAACAAAACCCATCAGCGCCTCTACTTGTTCACCCAAGGACGTCCAAGGGGCAGATCCCCATGCATCATCCTGAAACTCCTGATCAAAAGCTCCCGCCATGATCCGGGCTATTGTAACTGGCTATACACAGCTTCCTGACTCAGTACTTTTCCACCGCAAAAAGAACACATGCAAAGCTATTCACAGCCATACGCATGCGTAACCACCCGTTCACACACACACACACACACACACACACACACACACACACACACACACACACACACACACACACACACACACACAAGAGACTTCGAAGCCGCGCACACACAGAGACAGACTCAGACCGGAGCTTCTAAACATTCACACGATGGATCCCATTTAAACCAAAATAAAATTGTTAAACCGACCAGGACAGACAACGTTTAAGACAGACAGCCTTGCGCGCGCAGAGGGTCTCCTTTTAATACCCTTCCACTCCACGAAAACATTATTTTTTTAATAACTCCGCGTCTAATCATTGTACATCAGGTTTCTGATGTTAGAGAGCAATTCTATTGTTCTCCTGGGGCCCCTTTTTAATCTCTTATCTTCTTTTACAGCTCACTTTAAAGGTCTTGCTGTCTTAGCCTCAACTTTTAGATGGTTTTGTATTCTCGGCCGTCCCATCGCTACGTTTCTTTGGAGTGTCTCCTTCCTCCGAGGTAACGTTCCACCTCAGTCTTAAAATTCACCAGACTCGTCAGTCCTGGAGAGGGAGCGACCAACTTCCGAGACTTTGTTTTATTTTTGTATTTTATATTTTTTATTGTCTTTTCTTTTACAGCTTCAACATTTAAGTTTTAACTGTATATTTTTTATTTCTCTTATTTTACGGTTTTCCGACGTGGACATACAGATAACTCTCATTCTCTCATTTCTCGGTTTCAACATAAATTCTATTTAAACCTATTTGTACTGTTCAGCCTCTGATATTTTGAGAAGAGATTCCCTAAAACCAAAAGCATCACTCAATTTTGCCTACACAACTAACGGTTTGCCAATGGAGAAAAAATCTCCTTACCTGTTTTGGGTCGACCCGTGATGCTTATGGCAAGGTCCTCCTTCGTGTCCAATATTCAAACAGACTCTTTTTACTCACAGCCAAACCCGGGTCACGGCTCCAGTTAACGAGACACCTGTAGGGCCCGTTTAACGCCCCCCCCCCTTCTCGTCTCACCCGTTCGAAGATTTGGCACAGAGAAAAAAAAAGCAGTGAATTCAGAGGCATAAACAAAAGTTAAACATATATTTATTACAATTTGGAATTCCAAAGTGGGAGACACTTACACGTTTATCACAGCATCGAATACCTTAAGTTCTCTGCCTGTGTCTGAAGCTTGTCTCAACACATACACACCCCCCCCCTTTTAACACAGACAGTCCAAGCGGGGCTGGACCTACATGAGACATTCAGTCTGCTGCACACATCTGTTTCCTAACCTTTGACTTTTAAATATAATCTATCTCCTAGCTTGGTTCCTGGGAGTTTGACTGCAACAACATACACCCTCATGCAAACATTTTAACAGCGTTATCACTTACAAGACTGTCATATGGCCTTGGTGCCTCCTGCTCCTGGTATCTATCTGAAGTTTGCATGCACCCTTTGTTTTCACACACATCCATTTCTTTAGGTTACTGGGTTAAAGTTAACATCTGTATTACTTTAAGCTACACTATAATATATATGATTATATTTCTATAACACCAGTGACCATTTTTTCCACCATCTCAAAGCAATTGTTTCATTGTAGAGCTATATTTTAAATAAATGTAAGAGCAATTGACCAATGATTTCCTGTTACTATCTTTGCTGGAAGTCTGTCCCCACACACGCTTTGTGGAATACTTGAAAACTTTAAAACAAGCCTGGATGTTACATAAAAGTATTGCAGTCCCAACCAGCACATACTGAGTCTGCTCCTTTTTCGCTCCAGACACCTGTTACAGTTTTTATTGGTTGCTTTGAACTGTTTGAAGAAACTGGCAACCTCTCAGTTTTCAGCATCACCATCTCTGCAGAGCAAAAGACACTTCTTGCAAACGAGTCAACCCATTTTCATTGGTTTGACTCATTTTCCCCACCCTTTTGCTAAACAGTTAACACAGATGTCATTCATGCAGTCCAAACTCCATTGCTTTAGCTGTGGTAGCAAAACAGAAACTATATGTCCCAAGCTCTTAGAAACTTCTTGATCAGAATGAAATCACTGAAGCACCTGATTGACACCTCTTTACACAATTTTTCAATTTGCAGTCAGTTTGCAGGCTTTACGTAAAAGGTGTCATGTTGTGTATTGTTCTTTGCAAGCATGGATGATCAACGTAAGGCAGATGAGAGTCAGAGTAAGAGGTAGATGGGTCAGGGGAAGAAGATTATGAGGAAGAGGAATCCGTGTGTGAGGTGGCAGTGTAGCTGGAAGGGCTCATTACAGATGAAATTTAGGCAACTATGATTGATCATGTGGTAAATCATGGCCTTTCACTTAGAGGTGCAGGACAAAGAGTCCAAACTTTTCTCAATAGAAACACGGTTGCATCCATTGTAAGAGTTTTTCGACAGGACAGCAGGTATTCCTGCTATACAGTATATACATCTGTATCTATTCCTATAGAGGAATTCTTCAGTGCATGGCAATGAAAAGTATATGATCACTGCTCCTATGAGCAGATGCCCTTGCTCAATGCAATGACTGCTGCTGCACAAGATGTAGATGCAGAGGCATGCAAGAAGAATTTTCCCTAGGTGCATTGCAAGGGAAAATATTGAATGTGACAAAGATGAGGCCATGTGGCCTATTCGTCAGGACAGAATGGACTAGAGGAACAAACAGCCCTAGTATTTTCTGTTGGAATCTTTCATTTTTTGGAATATTTCATTTGTATAAAATCAATAAAATTTGCATCACAACATATTTGCTTCTGGATCCTTTTTTTGCAAAAAGGCAAATTTGATTACAAATGACACTGACATGTAAGCTGCATACAGTCTTTGTCTACAATGAACCAGCAATGCTGCACTGATTCATATTGAGTGTGGTGCTTTGTATTTTGTTGCCCCTTGTGTAACGAATGATTGGAAGGGCTCAAACATTTGTGTGCAAGTTGTGTTGTTTGAGGGCAAAATGTGCTTTTGGATCATAAGTTAAATGTTTTGGCAGAGTTGGAGCCTTTTGCAAACAAAATGTTTCATTTTGACCATTGGTGCCACTGTTTAGACCTCTGCGTTAACTGTTTTGAAAAATGTGGGTTTTGAGTTGACTGCTGCGTCAAAGCAGTCTATAAAAACTGTAATGAATATAATTGTTATGATGGTATAGCGGAATCCTGAGCATGACTAAAGCAATACGACTGCAGTCAGAGCTCTGATCACATTTGGAAATTGGCTCCTTGCTGCAAGTAAGACCCTGGTTTAGGGAACTTATCTAAACAATTTATGGGGCCGTCCCAGGGGGCAGGTGTAGGGCGGCTCAGAGATGACAGCTTCCTCTGAAAATCTCCGGTTGCAGAGAACGCAGCAGAGATAGGACCTGAAACTAGACTTTGGCACTGGCAACACGTGGTTCCTCCTGGTTTCCTTCTGTAGCGCTGGAGCCAGTTAACAAATAACTACCCTGGGCAATCTGAACCAATTGATCCTCATGTGCCCTCCAGATAGGTAGGATCTCTGAAAAGACGATGCATTCTTCCATCAGCGATATCCTCCAGCAGTGCCAACACTGCCATTCTACAATCATGCACCACTTTACGCAGCCATTTATTGGCATATATGATAGTCGCCACTTTAGGAATAATCACCTTTGATTTGTTAGGAATTAATCTGCTCATCCGACCACATTTTTCAGTGAGCATGAAAGAGCCCCTCGATGATTCATATGCCTTTCATGCTCCTCAGTGCACAGACTGATGTGCATTTACAGCTACATGTGACAAAAACAGAAGAATTCACAGTTTACATCTGACTGAGTTTTTTTCCATCATTATGGGGTGTGTTACGTTATTGTATAAATGCTAAAAGTGATTCTGTTTTTTAAACCATAAACTCTCAAACTTGTGAAAAAAAACAAACTTCAGGTTTGGTGCAGCCAAAGGCTGAATAAAACTAAACAAAATTAAATTTCAATAGATTTTAGTGAGTTTTAGCACTTTTTGGTTTTCTAATGTAAATCAAAGTTTGTGTAGCTGTTGCAAAATTTAACGGCAGGTGAGAAATTTGCATGGATTAGCTACTGCACACTGTTATGCAAGTATACTTTTTGTACATGCCATATTAGACATTAAACATTACACCACAAGTTTTTTGTGCACAGTAGCAGCCTCAGGTATAACCTTACTGAAAAGGGTGCACTTTGTTTAATCATGCACTTCGCTTGCTCATATTATAAACAAAGTCCTACTTTTCCCTTTTTGAATAAAACCAACACATGAAATAATAAAACTTTTAGAGAATTAGGAGAGCTAAGGCAGGAAGTATTCATCAGAAAGCAAGGGAAAAGGGAACTGGACCAAAAAGCCGGTCCTTTTACATAATCTACACTAAAATGATCACTAAAAAAATTTGCCAAATAAAGGTTTTCCCTTGCAAGTCCAGGTAAACGTACACTGTTGAGTTTTTCTGTTGTAAATTTCCCAGTGATCACTATTTTTCAAATCCTTTTTAATTCAATCAGATGTCATGCAGACAGTTTGGCTTTGTGTTGCATTTATTTTAGGACATTTCTTTATTCAGGAGCAGCAAATACAAATGTTAATGCATCTCATCTGTGTATGAAGTGAGAACAATACACCACACAAAGTATTTTCTTTGTATTAGTCTGTACTAACAAAGATGGGATCTTTTCCCTCAGAGGTTTGGGTTGACAATCTTGCCAATGAAGAGAATGTTTTCTGGAACTCGCTCAGTGATGATCACCATGAAAGGACGGTTGAACCACAACTCTGGGTACTCGGAGTAGCAAAGTAGCCATATTTGGATACCGGTGGATGCTGCAGCTGTGGCTCCGGCCTCAGCAACATCCAGTGTGGCTTGGTGCACCACCTTTACAGCACAATCAAAGCAGAGCGGGTCAAACATGTCAACAGAACATGAGCAAAGACATTTTTTCTTCTCATTTGCTGCCTTTTTACCTTAGAGACAAACAGGTCATCTGCAATGCCGCTCAGATTTGCACGATCCCCAAACATGTCTACCATTCCCATTCCAGTCAGCACATCATTCATTTCGTAGGAGGTCTTGATGGAAAACTTGGGAACAAATATCTTGTATGTCCTAAAAAAAAACACACACACACACACAATTTTAAGCACTCATCAATCATGACTTGGAAAAAAACATTAATTGGTACGTAATGTAGAATTTCTTTACTCTGACTTCGTCCACTTCAACCATTTAGTAACATGTGCGGGGGAGATATTGCGCTCCAGCACTGCCATATCATCAGGTAGGAGCAGCAGCATGGAGTATGAGTTGTTGAAGGGCAGGTGGAGGACTTTTGTGTTGATGGCCTGGTCATCATAAGTATTAACATCGTCTTGCATGTTCATCATCTGGACTTGAACCTGGAGAATGAAAGATGGACAGTTAGTTGGTTGGAAAATAAATACAAGATGCCTCATATCTGCTCCGCCTGTTTGGATGTATGACTTTGAACCTCATTGCTTTCGTCCACTCTGAACCTGTCCTCAAAGGTCTCCCGAGGATCAAACTGAGTTTCCCATTTACCTGTTCAAGTGAAGACAATCATATCACCTAAAAAAAATTACTTCACAATGAAAGAGGAGAGAGATCTCGTCGCATGAGACCATTTACCTTCGTAGTAGATGTAGCTGAGGAGATACATGACTGTGCTTGGATCCAGGCTTTCTACCAGCTTGTCTATCTTCCCATTAGTCTTACCCGATACATACTGATTGATGGTATCGGCGCTCTCTGTGGTGTTGGCAAAGTCAACATTGAAGCCCTCGGCAGAATAAGACTGCTTCAGGACATCCAGGAACTCAGGGTTTGCATTGAAGCTGTTGTTCATGAACACGGCGGTGCCTTGGCTGAGGTCCTCATGAGATGCTTTGTTTGCAAGGAGTGTACGAAAGGCCTGGTCTACATCTGTCTGAGCCAGCTGGGAGCTGCTGAAGCCCATCCCTCTGAAAAGCTGCTGGTGAGTCTCCCCCCGGGCCCCCACCATCAGAGCAGCCAAGGCAGTGGAGACGCTAACTGGAGAGAAGAAGATGTTTTTGCCCTTGGAGGATGCATGATCTGCCAACTTTGTGTACAGACGGAATGCAAACTCTTTGTTTGCCGAGGTCACCAGCGACATTTTGTTGTCACTGCCATCTCCAGTGGGGCCTTGGGCCTCCTCGCCGTGCCCTATGTGATGATGGCTTCTCCCTACACAGACCACTGCTGATAAGATCCAGAGAGCCAGGGGTGCATGCATCGTGAACTGAAACAAAGAGTCAAAAGTGCTATTTGTTTTGCTTACACAATATATGTTGTTGCACATAGACCTGGTGAAATCTCAAAACCTACTAAGTTGGTTCTACAGGTTCTAGATTAATATACAAGTCTTGGTTTGCTCCATAAAAATATATCAGTTTTCCATATAGACAGCCATCTTGATTAAAGTGATTAATTTATTTTCTTCATGTGTCAGATCTGACAAAATTTCACACAATATATAATAAACGGAAAAGCTAAACTCAAACTCTTTAAGATGATTTGCTTTGATTTCCTTTGTGACACTTTATGGCATGGACAAATACTAAAAAACAGGCTTTTTCCCCCCCACCATCTCAAAGCAATTGTTTCATTGTAGAGCTGGATTTTAAATGAAGAATCTAACATGTTATTAAAACTCTACTCATGTTCTGGAAAAACATTTCAACATAAACTTTAAAAACAAAGAGCATTTGTTTTCTATAAAATGTGTAAACCACTTACCTTTCTCTGGCTGCAACTCAGTTTTCCCTCTTACTACAGGCTGGAGGGGAAAGAGCCTCTGTTTATATTAACGACCAGGTAAAATTTGATTTTGTTTATTCTCTTTCCAAATTTCTTATTTGTTCTACATTTCAGCTGTGTAACAGTCGACCAGTCGCTACTAATCATGACATTGCAGTTTGGAAAGGGTTCAATAAAAGCACAAAAAAACAATAACAAGTTAATAATAATGCACAATACGTTATTTTACGGTAAAATATAAAATATCTTAATGCTTATTAGTACCCTTGATTGTTAAGGGTTCTGATGAAAATCATGTATCTCTAAAACATTTTGGTTTCATCCACTTTGACACTTATCACAATTCAGATGTTTATACAAAATAATATTTTTTTGCTAGAAAACATGTTGAAATAAGATGGAAAAATACTTGAATGTCTGTGGTTAAACTTAAAAAACAGCTGAATTGCTCAATTGCTTAACTTTTTTGATTAACTATTTCCAGTTAAATAAGATAAAGATTTCTTGAAAAACATTTCTCAAACTATTACACTTCTTAAAGGGAACATATTATTTTCAGTTCTTCCTTTTCACATTGAAATATTTCATGTGTGGCCTATATAAAATTGGAACTGCTATACTTGAAATATTGTAGATGTAGAGAAAAAAGGCTATTCAAATTGAGCTAATCTGGGGTGTGCACTTGGCGCAGTGGGTAGTGCGACCCTTATACAGAGGCCTTAGTCCTAGATGCGGTCGACCCGGGTTTGAATCTGACCCGCGGTCCTTTGCCGAATGTCTCTCCCCCTCTTCCTGTCAGCCTACATTCAGAAAAAAGCGAGCCACTAGAGCCGCAACCCCCCCCCCCCCCCCCCCCCAAAAAAAAAAAAAATTGAGGTAATCTATTTTAATGTTCTAAACATAGCTGGGTCTAAAGTACTTTTAAATCTAAACTGATAACATTTAAATTTCTCCTTAAACTCTAATAAATATACTAGTCTGTCAATTATAGTCCCCCCCCATCATTTTACCAAAAGAAGATGTGAGAGCCATTGACCTATGATTTCCTGTTAAATTACGATCGTTTCCAGGTTTACAAATTTGAACAATAATTTCTTCTTTCAATTTGTTCTGGCAATTTTCCTTTCTCTTACAGCCTGCCTTGTTGTACAAGTCTAAAAATATTTTCTGCAGAGTGACTTCCTCCACAGTCACAACATTTTACAGGATTACTTCCACATTAACCATAAAGATGTTCACCCTCAAATCTACCACACCTTTGGTTTGCCCTTGTGTGGCCATATCTTGGACACTTGTAGCATCTGAAAGGCAACTGCTCAGGGAGTATTTTATCTTTAAAAAAAGTGCTACCCACCTTTTCTCTATTCCTGAAAGCCCATAGTTGTTTAATGCCAGCAACTTCTCATTTTATTACTTTCTAAAACTCAACAGCACTTTCCCACACAAGAATCCCTAAAGTCACTCCCCAAAATCACTTTTTACAAATAAGCAAACTTCCATCACAAAACTTCGGCTAATGCTACATCTCTAAGCTCTTTCTTTAATCCAGTTAATAAACTATAATAGGACATATTCCAACCATTTCTGGCTCCTCATTAAATTTAAGAATGACTTTGAAATCTTCCAACATTAATTTCTTATTTCAGTTCTTTCTTCCTCATCCTCAAAAGCCTGTCTCCTATACGCTGTTCTATTACTAAACTTTTACTTTCCTCCTCCTCTCTTATTCTCCACTATCACTACATCCATATATATTCATCCTCTGAAACCCAGTCATTACTACTAGCCAACTCTTTCACAATCTACAATATACCAAAAATGAAACTGCCTTTAAAATTCAATATATTCTTCTCACTCCTTTAGTGGTCAGCCACCTCCTCTCCAGCAGTCAGTGAAAAGGCTTCCAAACTGGGACGGATGAAGACGATGATGTCAAGTTGTCCCAAGATGATTCCCTGGGGGGCCTGAGCACCTTTAAAAGGTTCTGGAAGGGTCCACTTATGGACTGAGAAGGGGGAACTTAAAGAGTGCACTTTAAGGTTTAATAAAATGGATTTAAATTGGGAATTGAAATGAATTTTTAGATATTTCTAAGTGTCAGATAATATTTGTTAAATAAAGTATTGGATGCTTAGTCGGTTTGTAGATGTTTGTTAGCTCACATATGTTCTTTGTTTTCTCCGTTTCATTGCAGGTCTTTTAACCCGGGGGTGTGGCAGATCACAAAAGGCTGCCAGTAAAGATCCTTGGGAGTTGCTGCTAAAACCTTTTTCCCTTTTGTGTACCTGTTACAGTAAAAGATGGTGAACAAACTCCTGGTTGGTCTGCACCTTGTCTCTGCCTCAAGCCTCCTGCTTAATCCAGCCGCTGAGGGCCATTTGAGCAATTAGACAACTGCAACTCCTTTTAATTAGGGTTGGGAAATATATACCTGCAGTCAGTGCAGGACTAATGCTTAACATCTTTTAGCAGATACAAGAAGGCATGACCTCATCATCCCAGTTTTAGCAGATTTATATTGGGTGCCTGTTAAATTTGGTATTGATTTTAAGAGCCTTTAAGAGTTATCAATAAAAAACATTCATAATTTCACTAATAGCTGTCCCTGTTGTTTGGAGAAAGATTTATTCTGGCTGAACAAAGAGCTGTCTTTCCCAGAATTCCCCTGGTTAGGTTTCAAAAGGTTCAAAAGTGTGATTTTAGTCAACTTGGGTTGAGAAAAAAAAATTACTTCTCCATTTGCAATTCGCCAAGTCTATTAAAATGTATCTGACAATAAATAATTATTCAAATTAGTTAAGAATTTACACATTTGCCCAGATCCAACTAAGACTTCAAGGTTACAAATGCCCATAAGTGGGAACATAAATACCTATAAGAGACTGAGCACAAAGGAGTGGAGTAGTTTAACATAAATCCCATGGATGCAAAAAGAATACAGTTTACTAAATTTGCTGAAAGTAATAAAGACACTTATGCACAGACTGCCAAAATGGTCATGACAACAATCTCTCCAGATTCAGCCAAGTTTGAAAGCCTACCAATGAAATCTTACATTTTTCGTATGATTTCCTTTTATAAATATTTTGAACACTGCATGCCTTTGGAACTTTTGCTATTGTATCATAACTCAGAAAGTTTCAACCACAGCAGTGTTTCTATCTAACTTGCAAATACAACAGAACATTTTTGGCTGCTTGGCTGGCGTTTTATAGCTAGGTCTGCACAATACATTGCAGAGTTCTCTCTATATCACACTAAGCAGCATCCATATCCCACAACAGCTTGGATTAACATAAGTATTAAGAAGTACTTAAATATGCATTGTAGATCTAAGTCTACATCTAAAAAATGTTTCAGGCCAAAATAAAAACTTTGAGACAGTTAAGAGGTGGTAATGTGATCAAGACATTAGGAAACAAGTTTTCAATGCCTTTTAAAAACACACACACACACACACCAGAAGTGATGGAAATTTTGAATGGCAATTACACCCCCATGGCTGACTGAGGGATAAAGTACTCATCGTCTTGGGTCGGTTTGCTATGACACGAATTCAGAACATTTCCAGTTTAAAAATTATTTTGCACAAGTCCTATTGTTAACAAACTATTCACTAGTATTGCACGTTTCCCCAACATCATGCTGCCCCAATTTCCACCATTTTCTATTGAAGAAAAGGCATTCTTCAATAGAAATTTTTCTTTCAAAAGCAAATATTTCAAATACACATCATTAGGTGTCCATTAATACCATGTAGCATTGAATAGTCTGTTAAAAATCTTAAGTTCACTTTGCATGTTGCCATCACTTTAGGTTTTTAAGTAAGGCTTAACATTTTCAGAACTCCAAAGTGACAACCAGTTAACTTTAACACTTGCTTTCAGTCCTGTAATTCTCTAAAAATTACAAGAAAAAAGCGATCCCAATAAACAATGATTTTAGCAAGATGTCTCAAATTAAGTTTTTATTAAATGTGCAATGACAAAGCTGCAATTTCTCCCTCAGAGGTTCGGGTTGACGATCTTGCCCATGAAGAAAAATGTTTGTCTGGCACTTGATGATCATCACCATGAAAGGATGGCTGAACTTCAGCTCTGGGGTTTGGGAGAGGGAGTAGACCATGATACCGACACCAGTAGCAGCTGCAGCAGTGGCTCCGGCCTCGTCAACGTCCAGGGTCGCTTGGTGTACAACCTTTACAGCACAATGAAAGCAGAGAGTGAAAAACTGTTCATCCCAATAAAAAGGAAAATGTTCTCTTCAGCTCCCACTCTTTACCTCAGACAAAAGCAGTTTCTGTCCGTCTGCAGTGAGATCAGCACGATCCCCAAACATGTCTGCCATTTCCATTTCAGTCAGCACGTCATTCAGCTTGTAGGAGGTCTTGATGGAAAACTTGGGAACAAAGATCCTGTTCTTCCTTTTTTTTTTTTTGGAAAATAGGAAATAAAAATGTTATATTAAGCACTGATCTGAAAAGAACAGATAAGTGTAGATTCCCCTAACCTTGCTTTCATACATTCCAGTCATTTAGTGACATGAGCAGGACTGATGTTCTGATGGAGTCGACTCCTCCAAACTACAATTTTCGTTGTGAGATCAGACAGCAAAAGAAAGGTGGAGGAGTAGCAACATTGTTTAATGATTCACTAAAGTGTAAAATGGTGTTTTTGGGAAAATTTTACTCTTTTGAACATCTGGCTCTCCAGGTAAAGAGCCCGGTCCAAATGTTTCTGAATGTTTACAGGCCTCCTAAGTCCACATCAAACTTTTTTAATGATTTTATAGACCTGCTGTCTGTGATATGTGTTGATTATGACTGTTTAATTATTGTTGGAGACTTCAACTTTCACGTTGACAACCCTGAAGACAGAAGTGCAAAAGAACTGTGTGACACACTTAGAAACTTTGGTTTAACTCAACATGTTAAACAGCCAACGCACAAACAGGGACACATATTAGACTTGATCATCACTAAAGGTCTAAAGATTTCTAACGTCAATGTAACTGAAGTTGCCCTATCTGATAATTTTTCTGTTACCTTTGAATGTATAATTTTCAGTGACTCATTTAGCCAAAGGGACATCGTAAGAAAACGGACCTTTAAAGACAATGCCACGGAAACTTTTATTCAAGCTTACTCTGCTACTTCAACCTTGGGCTGCAACTCAGTAGATGAGCTAGTAGATAACTTTCAGTCTAAAGTCTCAAGCATCATTGACTGCATTGCTCCAGTTAAAGTGAAAGTTCTTTCCGGGAAGAAAAAAATCTCCGTGGAGAAATGCTCCATCAGTTAGAAGTGAAAAAAGGGAATGTCGGAAAGCTGAACGCAGGTGGAGAAAGAACAGACTCCAGGTTCACTACGACACCTATAAAGAGAGACTTTACAGATATAACTTACAACTGAAAAATGCAAGAGAATCTTTCTTCTCAGAGATCATCAAGAAAAACATTGATAATGCTTGTGTCTTATTTTCCACAGTCAACAGATTAACAAATCCTCCTGAGTCCGTGGCTTCTGAACTCCACTCCACCAGGGCCTGCAATGAATTTGCTAAAGTCTTTACTGAGAAAATCCTAAAAATTAGAGGATCAGTTTGTACATCCACACCAACTCTAGAACCAAAGCCGTATTCAGCCGGAACTTATCCTGACAAAATGTCCCTATTCAGCCAAATAGACCACAAAAGCTTGGATGAGATCATTCAGCAGCCAAGTTCCTCCTCCTGCTGCCTTGATGTTCTACCCACAGCTTTCTTTAAAAAAGTTTTACCTGGCATAGCATCTGATTTGACTCAGATAATTAACACGTCCCTTCTGTCAGGTGTTTTCCCCCAGTCCCTAAAAACAGCAATTATCAAACCACTGTTGAAAAAGAACAATTTAGACAAACTACTACTCCAGAAATACAGGCCCATCTCAAACCTCCCCTTTATCAGTAAGATTGTTGAAAAAGCTGTGTTTCAACAATTAAACACCTTCTTAACAATGACCAGCCGCTTTGACGTATTCCAGTCAGGTTTCCGTGCTCACCACAGTACAGAGACCGCCCTTATCAAGGTGTTTAATGACATCCATATAAATGCAGACTGTGGAAGAACCACAGTGCTGGTACTATTGGACCTCAGTGCAGCATTTGATACTGTCGACCACTCCATTCTGTTAGAACGCCTGGAAAACTGGGTCGGCCTCTCTGGTACAGCTCTCAACTGGTTTAAATCCTACTTAAAGGACAGGGAATTTTTTGTATCAGTAGGTAACTTTACGTCAGGGATGACAAAAATCACATGTGGGGTTCCCCAAGGGTCCATCCTGGGTCCCCTCCTGTTCAATATCTACCTGCTCCCTCTAGCTCAGATAATAAAAAATAACAACATCAGCTACCATAACTATGCAGATGACACACAGCTCAACATCACCATTTCACCAGATGACTATGAACCAGTTCAGGCACTGAGTAAATGCCTAGAAGAAATCAATACGTGGATGTGCCAAAATTTTCTTCAGTTGAATAAAAACAAAACAGAAGTAATAATATTTGGACCAATAGAGGAGAGATCAAAAGTTAGCACACAGCTTCAGCTGCGAACCACTGATCAGGCCCGAAACCTGGGTGTAGTGATGGACTCAGACCTGAACCTCCAAAAGCATCTAAAGACGATTACAAGGTCGGCTTTCTATCACCTGAAGAACATTTCTAGGATTAAAGGACTAATGTCTCAGTAGGATCTGGAAAAACTAATCAATGCATTTATTTTTAGTCGAATTGATTACTACAATGGTGTTTTCACAGGTCTGCCTAAAAAAAGTGGATCAGACAGCTGCAGCTGATCCAGAACGCTGCTGCCCGCGTCCTCACTAAGACTAATATTGTAGAGCACATAACCCCAGTTCTAAAGTCCTTACACTGGCTCCCTGTATCTCAGAGAATAGACTTTAAAATACTCCTGTTAGTCTATAAATCCCTGAATGGCTTAGCACATAAAAACATCACAGACTTGTTATCAGTGTATCAACCATCCAGAGCACTAAGGTCTTCTGGCTCCAGTCTACTCTGCATACCTAGAACCAGAACTAAACAAGGAGAAGCAGCATTTAGTTCCTATGCTCCACTTATCTGGAACAAACTTCCAGAAAACTGTAAAAGTGCAGAAAGCCTGAGTTCCTTTAAATCAAGATTAAAAACACATTTGTTTAGGATTGCCTTCAACTGTTCTAGTAAACTGAATCACCACTTTTTTGTTCTATTTTCCATCTACATTTTATTCCTACTTGCTTTTATTCTTTTATTTTGCTATATTTTAATCATGTAAAGCACTTTGCATTGTCTTTGTACTGAATTGTGCTATATAAATAAATTTGCCTTGCCTTGCCTTGCCTTGCCTTGATGTCGTTCTCCAGTGTGTCCATGTGATCAGGCAACAACAGCAGCAAAATGGAGTAGGAGTTGTTGAAGGGAAGGTGGAGGACAGATGAGGCAATGGCCTGGCCGTAATTAGTGTCCACAACGTCTTCCATTTTCATCATCTGGACTGGAACCTGATGAAGGAGAGCTTTAATTGGTTAACTGGACACCAAACAAAAATGATTTATATTTGAGCTGCCCTACAAGGAAGAAGGATTTGAACTTCATTAATTTCATCCATTCTGAACACTTCTGGCTTGGTCTGCTTTGGGTCAAATTGGGTTTCCCAGTTTCCTGTTTGAAAACAGACACATTTGCATACATAGTTCATATATTAAAGCCAAAATAAAGCAACCAAATGCACGAAGACCTACCTTTGAAGTAGATGTAGCTGAGGAGATACATGACCGTGGTTGAATCCAGGCTTTCAACCAGTTTGTTTATCTTTCTGTTGGTTTTTACCTGACACATACCCGTTGATGGTATCGGCGCTCTCTGTAGGTTTGGTGAAGTCAACATTGAAGCTGTCGGCATAATACAACTGCTTCAGGACATGCATAAACTCAGCTGCTGAAAAGCTGCTGGTGGGTTTCCCCCCGCGCCCCCACAGAGAGAGCAGCCAAGGCAGCAGAAACACTAACTGGAGAGAACTTGATCTCTCCTTTAGAGGCAGCATGACCTGCCAAATTTCTGTACAGGCGGAAGGCAAACTCTTTGTTCGCCCAGATCACCGGGGAGATTCTGTCGTCGCCGTCGCCATCTGCAAGGGCATCTTGGTCTTCCTCAGCATGATCTGGCTGTTGTTGGCTTCGCTCTGCACAGATCACTGTTGAGAATATCAAAACAACAATAGGTGGGGCCAACATGGTGACCTAAGAAAAAGGGTTACAAGTGTGTATTTTCACTGAGGTGAACTGTAACATTTCCTTAAATTCAGGTTTTAAAAAAAAGAAAAAACACACACAAAGTGACTATTCTAGTTGGGGGGGGGGGGGGAGGAACAAGAAGAAAAAGCTTGCTTTAAGAGAGATTTCTGTGCGATATACATATTCAAGTATAGACCAACAATAGCACTGCAGCGCGTAGTGCAATAGCAGCTAAATGAGCGGTAATTTAACTTTTCACAATGCTGGGTTTCCACCCTATAGAAACTGTTTTCTTACATCCACACATAGATTACATTCTCTTTTTTTTCACACAATGCAAATCTCCAAACCACTACTCACTAACAGTAACTTGTAACGTTTCTGGCACTGGAGCTGCTAATTGCAATTAGCACACCTGCGCTGCCTCCGCCTCTACCGGCTTATAAGCTCTGCTCCTCGCAGTCTCCAGTGCCAGAACGTCTCGAGCCTTACGGTGAGAACTTCCAGCCATCTTCCTGAGTATCTGTCTGCCTGCCGACCTGTTTTGCCCTTGTTTTTTGAGCCTGCCTGAGCCCTTTTGGATTTGTCTGCCCGCCTGAGTCCTGTTCGTCAGCCTCAGAGATTTGGACTGCCCACCTGTGTTTCGGACCCTGCCAGCCTGTAAGTTACGGAGATTGCTTGCCCCTTTTGACTGTTGTGCTTCTGAAGTTGGATTTGGATCTGGACCTGGACTCGTCTCTGGATTCTCCCTTGGATACCTCTGCTGGATATACGGATCTCACCCCTGCCCAAGACCCGGACTGGACCTGGACTAAGAACTGGATAACCCCTTCACGGACCCTGCTGCTTCGTGTAAACCAGACGCTGCTAAACCAGCCGTCCTCGTGCCCCAGGTTAGTGACTCAGCTCCTAGTAAAAATTCCCTCTGTGCCCCGCTGGTCACTAACCCACCACTCTGCCTTCAGGAACCGCCAGAGGCTGTGTGCTGCCGCACAAACCAGGGGGGTCCGCGCCGCCACCATCTTTAATAAACTGTTAAAGTTTTACTTACTCGTTTTCGGGTATTTCTTGGGTCCATCCATATTCGTTACAGAACTCACGACTTTGAAGACCAAGTCAGTATCAACCTGTCTCATGGACTCTCGCTCACCTACTTCCCTGCAGAGATCTGCTCTTTAAAGAGGAAAACCTGACTCAGGTGTGTTAATCAAGGCTGCAGCTGCAATTTCTTGCTCGCTATCTTTAGAACATGTGTGTAGAGGAGGGTTAAGCCCTCTAGAAAACACTAGATTACCACCTAGTAGGAACTAATTAGCTGCTCAATGGTATTATATAATAAAACAATGGCTCGTAAAAAAAAGTATCACTCATCTGCAAAAAAATTATCCAATGGAGCAAATTCCATTTGCCATGGAGAATTAAATCCATCCTTAACATAAATGAACGAAAGGTATATAACATATCATAAAAATATAATAATTGTCGGAATCAGTGCTACCACTTTAATCAAAAGTTAAACAATTAGACTAGATTCTTAAACCACAATAATTATCTCATTAGCGATCAGACTTTTGTGAATAATCCAATGAAGACATAAGGCATAAACCTATTAAATCACACATAAATATACTCTAACTACTTAGAGGTATTCCAATGGGAAATGAGAAGGACTGTTCAGAGTGCCACTCGTTTATTAAGGACCCACGTTTCTCACTGTCTCTTAAAGGCCCGGTGTTTTGTTGCAGTCATTGTTGATCCAGCCTCAAAGTTTCACTCCATGGAGGCACCGACTCATCATCTGACATAGGCGTTGCATTGGCACGGTGTCTCTCATCGGTATTCAGAACCAGATCAGTAGGTGGGCAAATGACAAATCTTACTGGGTAGGATGGGTTTTCTCTCTAGAAAGCAAAGCTGGCTGGAATTTAAAGATTAGATGGTTAACAGATAGTAAGAACTTACTGTGACTAAAACATTGATGAAACTGATTGGACTCCTGCTTGGTGCCGGCTCATGTCTCTTAGCCCGTCCATCATCTTCTCTGTCTGCCTCTCTTCCTGCCCAAGCATTGAGCGCGCAGACATCACCCTGTTGTATTGTCATCCGGTGTATAATTTGGTACACATGTGGGGTGTACCACGCTTTGTTTGAAAGGATAGACCTTCTTTTTTGACCTTTAGTATGATAATCTGTGACTTAGGAGAGCTAAGGCAGGGAGTCAACAGAAAGCAAGGGAAAAGGGAACTGGACCAAACAGACGGTCCTTTTACATAACCAACACTAAAACAATTGCTAAATAAACTTTTGCCTGAAAAAGGGTTTGCTTTGCAAGTCCAGGTAAACGTACACTGTTCAGTCCATTTCTTGTAAATTTCCCAGTGACCATTTTTTTCCCACCATCTCAAAGCAATTGTTTCATTGTAAAGCTATATTTTAAATGAAAAATGTAAGAGCCATTGACCTATGATTTCCTGTTACTATCTTTACGCTGTCTTGACTCTGTTCATTTTTTTAAGAAGCAGCTCAAGACCCTTTTGTTCTGTTTGGCTTTTACCTCATTTTTAACTAGTTTTATGCTATGTTGCATTTCTGTTGTTTTAGGTTTTCATCTTTTATTTTGTGTTTTATGTTTATTGTGCAGCACTTTGTGGTTTTTATCCTGTGAAAAGTGCTACATAAATAAAGTTTACTTACTTTCTTACATACATATGTATGTAAATCAGTATACCCAGAAGGCTACGACCATGTGTCCAAATAACCATGGCAACGACACTGTCAGACAGTCACAGACACTTCAAGGGATATTTGTTCTGAATGAAAGCAAACCTACAGCTTCCTGAATGACATTAGCCACTCATTTGAGAAACTGGCTGAAAATAAAGTTTGTGTTAGTAGCTATACTAATTTTGTTCTACAATGTGTACTTAACCCAAACGGCGCTGTCCAGCTGCTGCATTGAGCTCGGTTATAGCTCAATGCTGATCGCTGCGATGTAGAGAATATGTGTCCCATACGTCGATCTGGAAGTCTGTCCCCACACACACTTTGTGGAATACTTGAAAACTTTAAAACAAGCCTGGATGTTACGTAAAAGCATTGCAGTCCCATCCAGCGCACACTGAGTCTGCTCTTATTTCGCTCCAGACACCTGTTAATGAATATAATTATAATGGTATAGCGGAATCCTGAGCATGACTAAAGCAATACGACTGCAGTCAGAGCTCTGATTATATTTAAAATTGGCTCCTTGCTCCAAGTGAGACCCTGGTTTAGGGAACTTATCTGAACAATTTATGGGGCCGTCCCAGGGGGCAGGTGTAGGACGGCTAAGAGATGACAGCTTCCTCGGAAAATCTCCGGTTGCAGAGAACGCAGCAGAGATAGAACCTGAAACTAGACTTTGGCACTGGCAACGCTCGGATCCTCCTGGTTTCCCTCTGTAGTGCTGGAGCCAGTTAACAAATAACTACCCTGGGCAATCTGAACCAATTGATCCTCATGTGCCCTCCAGATAGGTAGGATCTCTGAAAAGACGATGCATTCTTCCATCAGCGATATCCTCCAGCAGTGCCAACACTGCCATTCTACAATCATGCACCACTTTACGCTGCCATTTATTGGCATGTATGATAGTCTCCACTTTAGGAATCATCACCTTTGATTTGTTAGGAATTAATCTGCTCATCCGACCACATTTTGTTTTTCAGTGAGCACAAAAGAGCCCCTCAATGATTCATATGCCTTTCATGCTCCTCAGTGCACAGACTGATGTGCATTTACAGCTACATGTGACAAAAACAGAAGAATTCACAGTTTACATCTGACTGAGGTTGTTTCCATCATTATGGGGTGTGTTACGTTATTGTATGAATGCTAAAAGTGATTCTATTTTTTTAAACCATAAACTCTCAAACTTGTGAAAAAAAAAATTCAGATTTGGTGCTCCCAAAGGTTGGATTTTGGTGAGTTTTAGCACTTTGTGGTTTTATATTGTAAATCAAAGTTTCTGTAGCTTTTGCTAAGTTTAACGGCAGGTGAGAAATTTGCATGGATTAGCTACTGCACACTGCTATGCAAGTGTCCTTTTTGTACATGCCATATTAGACATTAAACATTACACCACAAGTTTTTTTGTGCACACCAGCAGCCTCAGGTATAACCTTACTGAAAAGGGTGCACTTTGTTTTATCATGCACTTCACTTGTTAATTTTTTAAACAAAGCCCTACTTTTCCCTTTTTAAATAAAACCAACACATGAAGCAATAAAACCTTTTAGAGAATTAGGAGAGCTAAGGCAGGGAGTCTTCATCAGAAAGCAAGGGGAAAGGGAACTGGACCAAAAAGCCGGTCCTTTTACATAATCTACACTAAAACAATTGCTAAATACACTGCAACTACAACCTAAAACTTGCCTAAATAAATTTGCCAATAAAAGGGTTTGCCTTGCAAGTCCAGGGGTAAACGTACACTGTTGAGTTTTTCTGTTGTAAATTTCCCAGTGATCACTATTTATCAAATCCTTTTTAATTCAATCAGATGTCATGCAGACAGTTTGGCTTTGTGTTGCATTTATTTTAGGACATTTCTTTATTCAGGAGCAGCAAATACAATGTTAATGCATCTTCATGTGTGCATGCAGCGAGAACAATACACCACACAAAGTATTTTCTTTGTATTAGTCTGTACTAACAAAGATGGGATCTCTTCCCTCAGAGGTTTGGGTTGACAATCTTGCCAATGAAGAGAATGTTTTCTGGAACTCGCTCAGTGATGATCACCATGAAAGGACGGTTGAACCGCAACTCTGGGTACTTGATGGAGGAAAGTAGCCGGAATTTGATACCGGTGGC
Organism: Fundulus heteroclitus; assembly: GCF_011125445.2. Lineage (NCBI taxonomy): Eukaryota > Metazoa > Chordata > Actinopteri > Cyprinodontiformes > Fundulidae > Fundulus > Fundulus heteroclitus. The sequence goes on from NC_046372.1 coordinate 35,000,660, forward strand.
TGCTGCTGCAGCTGTGGCTCCGGCCTCATCGACATCCAGTGTGGCTTGGTGCACCACCTTTACAGCACAATCAAAGCAGAGCGGGTCAAACATGTCAACAGAACATGAGCAAAGACATTTTTCCCCTCATTTGCAGCCTTTTTACCTTAGAGACAAACAGGCAGTCTGCAATGCCGCTCAGATTTGCACGATCCCCAAACATGTCTGCCATTCCCATTCCAGTCAGCACATCATTCAGTTCGTAGGAGGTCTTGATGGAAAACTTGGGAACAAAGATCCTGTACGTCCTAAAAAAAACACACACACACAATTTTAAGCACTCATCAATTATGACTTGGAAAAAAACATTAATTGGTACTTAATGTAGAATTTCTTTACCCTGACTTCGTCCACTTCAACCATTTAGTAACATGTGCGGGGGAGATATTGCGCTCCAGCACTGCCATATTGTCAGGTAAGAGCAGCAGCATGGAGTATGAGTTGTTGAAAGGCAGGTGGAGGACTTTTGTGTTGATGGCCTGGTCATCATAGATTTTAACATCTTCTTTCTTTGTCATCATCTGGACTTGAACCTGGAGAATGAAAGTTGGACAGTTAGTTGGTTGGAAAATAAATACAAGATGTCTCATATCTGCTTCGCCTGTTTGGATGTATGACTTTGAACCTCATTGCTTTCGTCCACTCTGAACCTGTCCATAAAGGTCTCCCGAGGATTAAACGGAGTTTCCCATTTACCTGTTCGAGTGAAGACAATCATGTCACCTAAAAAAAAAAAAAATGACTTCACAGTGAAAGAGGAGAGAGATCTCATCGCATGAGACCATTTACCTTTGTAGTAGATGTAGCTGAGGAGATACATGACTGTGCTTGGATCCAGGCTTTCTACCAGCTTGTCTATCTTCCCGTTAGTCTTACCCGATACATACTGATTGATGGTATCGGCGCTCTCTGTGGTGTTGGCAAAGTCAACATTGAAGCCCTCGGCAGAATAGGACTGCTTCAGGACATCCAGGAACTCAGGGTTTGCATTGAAGCGGTTGTCTACGAACACAGCGGTGCCTTGGCTGAGGTCCTCATGAGATGCTTTGTTTGCAAGGAGTGTACGAAAGGCCTGGTCTACATCTGTCTGAGCCAGCTGGGAGCTGCTGAAGCCCATCCCTCTGAAAAGCTGCTGGTGAGTCTCCCCCCGGGCCCCCACCATCAGAGCAGCCAAGGCAGTGGAGACGCTAACCGGAGAGAAGAAGATGTTTTTGCCCTTGGAGGATGCATGATCCGCCAACTTTGTGTACAGACGGAATGCAAACTCTTTGTTTGCCGAGGTCACCAGCGACATTTTGTTGTCACTGCCATCTCCAGCGGGGCCTTGGGCCTCCTCGCCGTGCCCTATGTGATGATGGCTTCTTCCTACACAGACCACTGCTGATAAGATCCAGAGAGCCAGGGGTACATGCATCGTGAACTGAAACAAAGAGTCAAAAGTGCTATTTGTTTTGCTTACACAATATGTGTTGTTGCACATAGACCTGGTGAAATCTCAAAACCTACTAAGTTGGTTCTACAGGTTCTAGATTAATATACAAGTCTTGGTTTGCTCCATAAAAATATATCAGTTTTCCATATAGACAGCCATCTTGATTAAAGTGATTAATTTATTTTCTTCATGTGTCAGATCTGACAAAATTTCACACAATATATAATAAACGGAAAAGCTAAACTCAAACTCTTTAAGATGATTTGCTTTGATTTCCTTTGTGACACTTTATGGCATGGACAAATACTAAAAAACTGGCTTTTTTCCCCCCCACCATCTCAAAGCAATTGTTTCATTGTAGAGCTGGATTTTAAATGAAGAATCTAACATGTTATTAAAACTCTACTCATGTTCTGGAAAAACATTTCAACATAAACTTTAAAAACAAAGAGCATTTGTTTTCTATAAAATGTGTAAACCACTTACCTTTCTCTGGCTGCAACTCAGTTTTCCCTCTTACTACAGGCTGGAGGGGAAAGAGCCTCTGTTTATATTAACGACCAGGTAAAATTTTATTTTGTTTATTCTCTTTCCAAATTTCTTATTTGTTCTACATTTCAGCTGTGTAACGGTGGACCAGTCGCTACTAATCATGACATTGCAGTTTGGAAAGGGTTCAATAAAAGCACAAAAAAACAATAACAAGTTAATAATAATGCACAATACGTTATTTTACGGTAACATTTATTTACGGTGATTGTTAAGGGTTCTGATGAAAATCATGTATCTCTAAAACATTTTGGTTTCATCCACTTTGACACTTATCACAATTCAGATGTTTATACAAAATAATATTTTTTTGCTAGAAAACATGTTGAAATAAGATGGAAAAATACTTGAATGTCTGTGGTTAAACTTAAAAAACAGCTGAATTGCTCAATTGCTTAACTTTTTTGATTAACTATTTCCAGTTAAATAAGATAAAGATTTCTTGAAAAACCATTCTCAAACTATTACACTTCTTAAAGGGAACATATTATTTTCAGTTCTTCCTTTTCACATTGAAATATTTCATGTGTGGCCTATATAAAAGTGGAACTGCTATACTTGAAATATTGTAGATGTAGAGAAAAAAGGCTATTCAAATTGAGCTAATCTGGGGCGCGCACTTGGTGCAGTGGGTAGTGCGACCTCTTATACAGAGGCCTTAGTCCTCGATGCGGTCGACCCGGGTTTGAATCCGACCCGCGGTCCTTTGCCGAATGTCTCTCCCCCTCTTCCTGTCAGCCTACATTCAGAAAAAGCGAGCCACTAGAGCCGCAAAAAACTCCCCCCCCCCAAAAAAAATTGAGGTAATCTATTTTAATGTTCTAAACATAGCTGGGTCTAAAGTACTTTTAAATCTAAACTGATAACATTTAAATTTCTTCTTAAACTCCAATAAATATACTAGTCTGTCAATTATAGTCCCCCCCCCCCCCCCATCATTTTACCAAAAGAAGATGTGAGAGCCATTGACCTATGATTTCCTGTTAAATTACGATCTGTTCCAGGTTTACAAATTTGAACAATAATTTCTTCTTTCAATTTGTTATGGCAATTTTCCTTTCTCTTACAGCCTGCCTTGTTGTACAAGTCTAAAAATATTTTCTGCAGAGTGACTTCCTCCACAGTTACAACATTTTACAGGATTACTTCCACATTAACCATAAAGATGTTCACCCTCATATCTACCACACCTTTGGTTTGCCCTTGTGTGGCTATATCTTGGACACTTGTAGCATCTGAAAGGCAACTGCTCAGGGAGTATTTTATCTTTAAAAAAAGTGCTACCCACTTTTTCTCTATTCCTGAAAGCCCATAGTTGTTTAATGCCAGCAACTTCTCATTTTATTACTTTCTAAAACTCAACAGCACTTTCCCATACAAGAATCCCTAAAGTCACTCCCCAAAATCACTTTTTACAAATAAACAAACTTCCATCACAAAACTTTGGCTAATGCTACATCTCCAAGCCCTTTCTTTAATCCAGGTAATAAACTATAATAGGACGTATTCCAACCATTTCTGGCTCCTCATTAAATTTAAGAATGACTTTGAAATCTTCCAACATTAATTTCTTATTTCAGTTCTTTCTTCCTCATCGTCAAAAGCCTGTCTCCTATACGCTGTTCCATTATTAAACTTTTACTTTCCTCCTCCTCTCTTATTCTCCACAATCACTACATCCATATATTCATCCTCTGAAACCCAGTCGTTACTACTAGCCAACTCTTTCACAATCTACGATATACCAAAAATGAAACTGCCTTTAAAATTCAATATATTCTTCTCACTCCTTTAGTGGTCAGCCACCTCCTCTCCAGCAGTCAGTGAAAAGGCTTCCAAACTGGGACGGATGAAGACGATGATGTCAAGTTCTCCCAAGATGATTCCCTGGGGGGCCTGAGCACATTTTTAAAGGTTCTGGAAGGGTCCACTTATTGACTGAGGAGGGGGACTTAAACAGTGCACTTTAAGGTTTAATAAAATGGATTTAAATTGTGAATTGAAATGATTTTTAAGATAAGTGTCAGATATAAATTTGTTAAATAAATATTGGATGTTTAGTCGGTGTGTAGATGTTTGTTAGCTCACATATGTTCTTTGTTTTCCCCGTTTCAATGCAGGTCTTTTAACCCGGGGTTGTGGTAGATCACAAAAGGCTGCCAGTGAAGATCCTTGGGAGTTGCTGCTGAAACCTTTTTTCCTGTTTGTGTACCTGTTAAATGATGGTGAACAAACTCCTGGTTGGTCTGTACCTTGTCTCTGCCTCAAGCCTCCTGCTTAATCCAGCCGCTGAGGGCCATTTGAGCAATTAGACAACTGCAACTCCTTTTAATTAGGGCTGGGAAATTTTCACCGGCAGTCAGTGCTGAACTAATGCTTCACGTCTTTTAGCAGGTACAAGAAGGCATGACCTCATCATCCCAGTTTTAGCTAATTTATATTGGGTGCCTGTTAACTTTGGTATTGATTTTAAGAGCCTTTAAGAGTTATCAATAAAAAACATTCATAATTTCACTAATAGCTGTCCCTGTTGTTTGGAGAAAGATTTATTCTGGCTGAACAAAGAGCTGTCTTTCCCAGAATTCCCCTGGTTAGGTTTCAAAAGGTTCAAAAGTGTGATTTTAGTCAACTTGGGTTGAGAAAAAAAACTACTTCACCATTTGCAATTCACCAAGTCTATTAAAATGTATCAGACAATAAATAATTATTCAAATTAGTTAAGAATTTACACATTTGCCCAGGTCCAACTAAGACTTCAAGGTTACAAATGCCCATAAGTGGGAACATAAATAACTATAAGAGACTGAGCACAAAGGAGTGGAGTAGTTTAAGAAAAAAATTCCATGGATGCAAAAAGAATACAGTTTACAAAATTTGCTGAAACTAATAAAGACACTTATGCACAGACTGCCAAAATGGTCATGATAACAATCTCTCCAGATTCAGCCAAGTTTGAAAGCCTACCAATGAAATCTTACATTTTTCATATGTTTTCCTTTTCTAAATATTTTGAACACTGCATGCCTTTGGAACTTTTGCTATTGTATTATAACTCAGGAAGTTTCAACCACAGCAGTGTTTCTATCTAACTTGCAAATACAACAGAACATTTTTGGCTGCTTGGCTGGCGTTTTATAGCTAGGTCTGCACAATACATTGCAGAGTTCTCTCTATATCACACTAAGCAGCATCCATATCCCACAACAGCTTGGATTAACATAAGTATTAAGAAATACTTAAATATGCATTGTAGATCTAAGTCTACATCTAAAAAATGTTTCAGGCCAAAATAAAAACTTTGAGACAGTTAAGAGGTGGTACTGTGATCAAGACATTAGGAAACAAGTTTTCAATGCCTTTTAAACACACACACACACACACACACACACACACACACACACACACACACACACACACACACACACACACACACACACACACACACACACACACACACACACAGAGGTGATGGAAATATTGAATGGCAATTACACCCCCATGGCTGACTGAGGAATAAAGTACTCATCGTCTTGGGTCGGTTTGCTATGACACGAATTCAGAACATTTCCAGTTTAAAAATTATTTTGCACAAGTCCTATTGTTAACAAACTATTCACTAGTATTTCACGTTTCCCCAACATCATGCTGCCCCAGCTTCCACGTTTTTCTATTGAAGAAAAGGCATTCTAATTTTTCTTTTAAAAGCAAATATTTCAAATACACATCATTAGGTGTCCATTAATACCATGTAGCATTGAATAGTCTGTTATAAATCTTAAGTTCACTTTGCATGTTGCCATCACTTTAGGTTTTTAAGTAAGGCTTAACATTTTCAGAACTCCAAAGTGACAACCAGTTAACTTTAACACTTGCTTTCAGTCCTGTAATTCTCTAAAAATGACAAGAAAAAAGCGATCCCAATAAACAATGGTTAGAGCAAGATGTCCCAAATTCAGTTTTCATTAAATGTGCAATGACAAAGCTGCGATTCCTCCCTCAGAGATTCGGGTTGACGATCTTGCCCATGAAGAAAATGTTTGTCTGGCACTTGATGATCATCACCATGAAAGGACGGTTGGACTTCAGCTCTGGGGTTTGGGAGAGGGAGTAGACCATGATACCGACACCAGTAGCAGCTGCAGCAGTGGCTCCGGCCTCGTCAACGTCCAGGGTCGCTTGGTGTACAACCTTTACAGCACAATGAAAGCAGAGAGTAAAAAACTGTTCATCCCAATAAAAAGGAAAATGTTCTCTTCCTCTCCCACTCTTTACCTCAGACACAAGCAGTTTTTGTCCGTCTGCAATGCCGCTGAGATCAGCACGATCCCCAAACATGTCTGCCATTCCCATTTCAGTCAGCACGTCATTCAGCTTGTAGGAGGTCTTGAAGGAAAACTTGGGAAGAAAGATCCTGTACTTCCTTTTTTTTTTTTTTTTTTTGGAAAATAGGAAATAAAAATGTTATATTAAGCACTGATCTGAAAAGAACAGATAATTGTAGATTCCCCTACCCTTGCTTTCATACATTCCAGCCATTTAGTGACATGAGCAGGACTGATGTTCTGATGGAGTCGACTCCTCCAAACTACAATTTTCGTTGTGAGATCAGACAGCAAAGGAAAGGTGGAGGAGTAGCAACATTGTTTAATGATTCACTAAAGTGTAAATGGTGTTTTTGGGAAAATTTTACTCTTTTGAACATCTGGCTCTCCTGGTAAAGAGCCCGGTCCAAATGTTTCTGAATGTTTACAGGCCTCCTAAGTCCACATCAAACTTTTTTAATGATTTTATTGACCTGCTGTCTGTGATATGTGTTGATTATGACTGTTTAATTATTGTTGGAGACTTCAACTTTCACGTTGACAACCCTGAAGACAGAAGTGCAAAAGAACTGTGTGACACACTTAGAAACTTTGGTTTAACTCAACATGTTAAACAGCCAACGCACAAACAGGGACACATATTAGACTTGATCATCACTAAAGGTCTAAAGATTTCTAACGTCAATGTAACTGAAGTTGCCCTATCTGATCATTTTTCTGTTACCTTTGAATGTATAAATATTTAACAACTACTTGTCTCAGATGTTCATAAAAAGCATGATCCTGTCAACAACGCCAAAAATGTGGCGAGACTAGATTGAAATCGGGAAATTGTAAATTTCTGAACCCAAATAAAATTGGATTTAGATCTTCTGTCACTATTTAACAGAACTGCAACAAATTGGCGTTAACAATGAGCGTTACTTCTTACCTCCCAATCCAGACAAACTCATGTACGCGTGCACACACACACACACAAACCGATGACGAGGAGGAGAGCCGCACAGTAGCGTTTTGCCTATGATCACACCTGGATTTAGATCTTCTGTGAACAAGCAGCAATAGTGCAAAGGGAGGGGAGACCTACCACCACAAGATCAAAGCAGCATGCACCTGATGCTATGCCTTTTGACTGTCAGTCCCTGAGACGCGAGTCACAGCCAAAGCTTGAGGAAGATCTGTGTGTTCGATTGGGCGCAGCGGCTTCTTATATACCACGCCCACTTTGCCCAACCGGAACCTCGCACCTGAAAGCTATTTATATAGCAATACATATATTTCTATACCACTACATATAATTTTCAGTGACTCATTTAGCCAAAGGGACATCGTAAGAAAACGGACCTTTAAAGACAATGCCACGGAAACTTTTATTCAAGCTTACTCTGCTACTTCAACCTTGGGCTGCAACTCAGTAGATGAGCTAGCAGATAACTTTCAGTCTAAAGTCTCAAGCATCATTGACTGCATTGCTCCAGTTAAAGTGAAAGTTCTTTCCGGGAAGAAAAAAATCTCCGTGGAGAAATGCTTCGGCAGTTAGATGTGAAAAAAGGGAATGTCTGAAAGCTGAACGCAGGTGGAGAAAGAACAGACTCCATGTTCACTACGACATCTATAAAGAGATACTTTACAGATATAACTTACAACTGAAAAATGCAAGAGAATCTTTCTTCTCAGAGATCATCGAAAAAACATTAATAATGCTTGTGTCTTATTTTCCACAGTCAACAGGTTAACAAATCCTCCTGTGTCAGTGGCTTCTGAACTCCACTCCACCAGGGCCTGCAATGAATTTGCTAACGTCTTTACTGAGAAAATCCTATAAATTAGAAGATCAGTTTGTACATCCACACCAACTCTAGAACCAAAGCCGTATTCAGCTGGAACTTATCCTGACAAAATGTCCCTATTCAGCCAAATAAACCACAAAAGCTTGGATGAGATCATTCAGGAGCCAAGTTCCTCCTCCTGCTGCCTTGATGTTCTACCCACAGCTTTCTTTAAAAAAGTTTTACCTGGCATAGCATCTGATTTGACTCAGATAATTAACACGTCCCTTCTGTCAGGTGTTTTCCCCCAGTCCCTAAAAACAGCAATTATCAAACCACTGTTGAAAAAGAACAATTTAGACAAACTACTACTCCAGAACTACAGGCCCATCTCAAACCTCCCCTTTATCAGTAAGATTATTGAAAAAGCTGTGTTTCAACAATTAAACACCTTCTTAACAACGACCAGCCGCTTTGACGTATTCCAGTCAGGTTTCCGTGCTCACCACAGTACAGAGACCGCCCTTATTAGGGTGTTTAATGACATCCATACAAATGCAGACTGTGGAAGAACCACAGTGCTGGTTCTATTGGACCTCAGTGCAGCATTTGATACTGTCGATCACTCCATTCTGTTAGAACGCCTGGAAAACTGGGTCGGCCTCTCTGGTACAGCTCTCAACTGGTTTAAATCCTACTTAAAGGACAGGGAATTTTTTGTATCAGTAGGTAACTTTACGTCAGGGATGACAAAAATCACATGTGGGGTTCCCCAAGGGTCCATCCTGGGTCCCCTCCTGTTCAATATCTACATGCTCCCTCTTGCTCAGATAATAAAAAACAACAACATCAGCTACCGAAACTATGCAGACGACACACAGCTCTACATCACCACGTCACCAGATGACTATGAACCAGTTCAGGCACTGAGTAAATGCCTAGAAGAAATCAATACGTGGATGTGCCAAAATTTTCTTCAGTTGAATAAAAACAAAACAGAAGTAATAATATTTGGACCAATAGAGGAGAGATCAAAAGTTAGCACACAGCTTCAGCTGCGAACCACTGATCAGGCCCGAAACCTGGGTGTAGTGATGGACTCAGACCTGAACCTCCAAAAGCATCTAAAGACAATTACAAGGTCGGCTTTCTATGACCTGAAGAACATTTCTAGGATTAAAGGACTAATGTCTCAGCAGGATCTGGAAAAACTAATCCTGCCTAAAAAGTGGATCAGACAGCTGCAGCTGATCCAGAACGCTGCTGCCCGCGTCCTCACTAAGACTAAGAAAGTAGAGCACATCACCCCAGTTCTAAAGTCATTACCATGGCTCCCTGTATCTCAGAGAATAGACTTTAAAATACTTCTGTTAGTCTATAAATCCATGAATGGCTTAGCACCTAAATAGGGTAGTTCACGCGTGACGTCAGCTCTACATTCGGGTCCTGCGGGTAGGCAAAAAACAGTACTGTTCTCGTCTACTACATGAGAAAACGGGTGATTTAGAGCGTACTTTTAGTTCGTTTATTTTTGGATCTAAGCAATGCCTACGACTTGTTGTGCTTCCGGTTGCACAGAGAGGCATTCCAAATCGTTGGATGTACGTTTCTGTCGTTTACCGAAGGACGAAGAAAGAAATGAATATTTTCAATGAAAAGGGCGCAGGCAGACACTCCCAATGGACTGGGGGAGCCACCATACTACAACAGAATTTGCAGTCTACACTTCATCTCCGGTAAATATAACTTAATTCTGCTCTAGTCATTGTTCTACTTAAATAGCGGCGGAGGGGAGGTGGCGATCGCTACACGGGCCGGAGAAGCGGCAGCAGCAGCAGCCGCTGCTGCTTCAGACAGCGGCGGCTGCTGCTCCGCCCGTTCATGGGCTGCGGCAGCAGCAGCCGCTCTCTGGAGCTCCAGAGAGCGGCTGCTGCGTAAACACTACACGGGCCGCTTCTCTGGCCCGTGTAGCGATCGCCACCTCCCCTCCGCCCGTTCACGGGCACTAGTACATCTGTGTTTACGCTGCAATGTCGCTGACATCCCCACCCATTTTAACAAGACAAAAACACCAAAATAATCCGTAGTAAACAATGTTTTTTTTAACCTACCGGGCGGGTCTTCCTCTCTGACGCGGTTTGTGTCCGACGCCACTTTCTGCTGTTACAAACATGTCTGAACATCCATCCATCCATCCATTTTCTGACCCTCTTAATCCCTCATGGCGTTGCGGGCGTTGCTGGAGCCTTTTTCCCGATATAAAATAACTAGCCGTCCAGTGGTTTCATGCTTTCGTGCTCTCTCGTCTGTACTGGCCTGCCGTGTTTAAAAGACAGCTGTATGTCGCGGTACGGAACCCTTGGCCAGCATTTCACAGACTCGCTCCATCCCTTCAGGCTTTTGCTGTGTGGATCTGGCAATCTGATACCATTTGCATTGTCTTTGTACTGAATTGTGCTAAATAAATAAATTTGCCTTGCCTTGCCTTGATGTCGTTCTCCAGTGTGTCCATGTGATCAGGCAACAACAGCAGCAACATGGAGTAAGAGTTGTTGAAGGGAAGGTGGAGGACAGATGTGGCAATGGCCTGGTCGTAATAAGTGTCCACAACTTCTTCCATTCTCATCATCTGGACTGGAACCTGATGAAGGAGAGCTTTAATTGGTTAACTGGACACTAAACAGAAATGTTGCATTTTTGAGCTGCCCTACAGGGAAGGAGGATTTGAACCTCATTGATTTCATCTATTCTGAACACTTCTGGCTTGGTCTGCTTTGGGTCAAATTGGGTTTCCCAGTATCCTGTTTGAAAACAGACACATTTTCATACATAGTTCACATATTAAAGCCAAAATAAAGCAACCATTTGCAAGAAGACCTACCTTTGAAGTAGATGTAGCTGAGGAGATACATGGCCATGGTTGAATCCAAGCTTTCAACCAGTTTGTTTATCTTTCTGTTGGTTTTACCCGATACATACCCATTGATGGTATCGGCGCTCTCTGTAGGTTTGGTGAAGTCAACATTGAAGCTGTCGGCATAATAGAACTGCTTCAGGACATGCATAAACTCAGCTGCTGAAAAGCTGCTGGTGGGTTTCCCCCTGCGCCCCCACAGAGAGAGCAGCCAAGGCAGCAGAAACACTAACTGGAGAGAACTTGATGTTCTCTCCTTTAGAGGCAGCATGACCTGCCAAATTTCTGTACAGGCGGAAGGCAAACTCTTTGTTCGCCCAGATCACCAAGGAGATTCTGTCGTCGCCGTCGCCATCTGCAAGGGCATCTTGGTCTTCCTCAGCATGATCTGACTGTTGTTGGCTTCGCTCTGCACAGATCACTGTTGAGAATATCAAAAGAACAATAGGTGGGGCCAACATGGTGACCTAAGAAAAAGGGTTACAAGTGTGTATTTTCACTGAGGTGAACTGTAACATTTCCTCAAATTCAGGTTTAAAAAAAGAAAAAACAAACACACACACACACACACACACACACACACACACTCACACAAAGTGACTATTCTAGTTGGGGGGGGGCAAGAAGAGAAAGCTTGGTTTAAGAGAGATTTCTGTGCGATATACATATTCAAGGATAGACCAACAATAGCACTGCAGCGCTTAGTGCAATAGCAGCTAAATGAGCGGCAATTTAACTTTTCACAATGCTGGGTCTAAACCCTATAGAAACAGTTTTCTCACATTCACACATAAATTACATTCTTTTTTTTCACACAATGCAAATCTCTAAACCACTACTTACTAACAGTAACTAAAGACTTTGAAGACCAAGTCAGTATCAACCTGTCTCATGGACTCTCGCTCACCTACTTCCCTGCAGAGATCTGCTCTTTAAAGAGGAAAACCTGACTCAGGTGTGTTAATCAAGGCTGCAGCTGCAATTTCTTGCTCGCTATCTTTAGAACATGTTTGTAGAGGAGGGTTAAGGCCTCGAAAACACTAGATTACCACCTAGTAGGAACTAATTAGCTGCTCAATGGTATTATATAATAAAACAATGGCTCATAAAAAAAAGTATCACTCATCTGCAATAGAATTATCCCATGGAGCAAATTCACTTTGCCATGGAGAATTAAATCCATCCCTAGTATAAATGAACGAAAGGTATATATCATATAACATATCATAAAAATATAATAATTGTCGGAATCAGTGCTACCACTTTAATCAAAAGTTAAACAATTACATATCATGATTTGGGTTTTTATTATTTGCTTATGTTCTGTTTGGTCTTGATGGTGATTTTGGTTCTGGATTAGTTTAAGTTCTGTTTTGGTTCAGTGATTCTTTTATGTAATCGGTTCTGTACTAGTTTTGGTTAATGGAATATTTTGGGTTTTAATGTGGTTTGATTTTGTACTTTGTTTTATGTTATCAGTTTCTTCTGGCCTGCTCTGATCACTTCAGTCACCAGCCTTTATTCAGTTCACCTGCCAGCATTCTTTCATCTTCTTGTCACTCCTCTTCACCAGTCACCATCCAATCAGCTTCAGTTTTCTTCCAGCCACTTTTTCCCCCCTGATCAGCTCCGCCCATTCCGGTAATTAGTTCCACTCCGTTCACCTGCTCACCCCTCTACTAATACCTGCCTCTGTCTCCTGCACTGGGCCAGATCATTCTGTCAGGAACGAGAGACTGATTCAAGACCCAGTATTCAGCCAGACAGGGGCGCACTGGGTCAGATCATTGTCTTTTGAGCTTTTTGGTGAGTCTAGTCCAGCATTCCCTGTTCTGCTTGTTTGCCTGTTGACCTGACCCAATTTGCGTTTTTGACCTCTGTGCCAGCCTGATCCTGATCCTGTTTTTCTTGCTTGATTTTTGCCTGTTTATCCACATAGCAGTCTCAGCTAGTTTTTGGATTTTTTGAGTTTGTGTTGTCCCTGCCTGTTTTTTTTCCTGTCTGCTTGTGTACCGACTTGGAACTGTTATTTGACCATTGAGCTTGCATATTCCCTGACTGAACAGTTTGAGCTTTATTAAAGCCTTCTTATTGTCACCCTCTTGTCTGGCTGAATACTGGGTCCTGAATCAGTCTCTCATTCCTGACATTACACTAGATTCTTGAACCACAATAATTATCTCATTAGTGATCAGACTTTTGTGAATAATCCAATGAAGACATTAGGCATAAACCTATCAAATCACACATAAATATACTCTAACTACTTAGAGGTATTCCAATGGGAAATGAGAAGGACTATTCAGAGTGCCACTCAATTATTAAGGACCTACGTCCTCACTGTCTCTTAAAGGCCCGGTGTTTTGTTGCAGTCATTGTTGATCCAGCCTCAAAGTTTCACTCCAGGGAGGCACTGACTCATCATCTGACACAGGCGTTGCATTGGCACGGTATCTCTCATCGGTATTCAGAACCAGATCAGTAGGTGGGCAAATGACAAATCTTACTGGGTAGGATGGGTTTTCCCTCTAGAAAACAAAGCTGGCTGGAGTTAAAAGATTAGATGGTTAACAAATAGTAAGAACTTACTGTGACTAAAACATTGATGAAACTGATTGGACACCTGCTTGGTGCCGGCTCATTTCTCTTAGCCCATCCATCATCTTCTCTGTCTGCCTCTCTTCCTGCCCAAGCATTGAGCGTGCAGACATCACCCTGTTGTATTGTCATCAGGTGTATAATTTGGTACACATATGGGGTGTCCCACGCTTAGTTTGAAAGGATAGACCTTCTTTTTTTACCTTTAGTATGATTAATCTGTGACTTAGGAGAGCTAAGGCAGGGAGTCAACAGAAAGCAGGGGAAAAGGGAACTAGACCAAACAGACGGTCCTTTTACATAACCAACACTAAAACAATTGCTAAATAAACTTTTGCCTGAAAAAGGGTTTGCTTTGCAAGTCCAGGTAAACGTACACTGTTGAGTCATTTTCTTGTAAATTTCCCAGTAACGAGACACCTGTAGGGCCCGTTTAACGCCCCCCCCCCCCTTCTCGTCTCACCCGTTCGAAGATTTGGCACAGAGAGAAAAAAGGCAGTGAATTCAGAGGCAAAAACAAAAGTTAAACATATATTTATTACAATTTGGAATTCCAAAGTGGGAGACACTTAAGTTAAGAATACCTTAAGTTTTCTGCCTGTGTCTGAAGCTTGTCTCAACACATACACGTTGTCCAACCCCCCCCCCCCTTTTAACACAGACAGTCCAAGCGGGGCTGGACCTACATGAGACATTCAGTCTGCTGCACACATCTGTTTCCTAACCTTTGACTTTTAAATATAATCTATCTCCTAGCTTGGTTCCTGGGAGTTTGACTGCAACAACATACACCCTCATGCAAACATTTTAACAGCGTTATCACTTACAAGACTGTCATATGGCCTTGGTGCCTCCTGCTCCTGGTATCTATCTGAAGTTTGCATGCACCCTTTGTTTTCACACACATCCATTTCTTTAGGTTACTGGGTTAAAGTTAACATCTGTATTACTTTAAGCTACACTATAATATATATGATTATATTTTCATAACAATCCCCCTTTGGACTCTCACAAAGAGAGTCCACACAAAAATGCAGGTACTAAATATAGAAGCATAAACTAAGAATATGAGACACAGAAAAAACACCCCTGTGAATCTGATAAACATACTGGAGCAAACATCAGAAACAAAGCATGCAAAAATTAACCTTGGCAAGTCAAACACATCAAAATCAACACAGTGAAATAAATCAGAAAAAATTAAATGAGTAACTCATAATCGGCATAAAAATGTAAAAGTATTACCAAACCATACTGCCGTAACTAATAAGGCAGTATCACAAAATCAAACACATGCAAAACAATATACTATATGTATATGTATGTGTATATATATATATGTATATATATATGTGTGTATATACACTCACCGGCCACTTTATTAGGTACCCCATGCTAGTAACGGGTTGGACCCCCTTTTGCCTTCAGAACTGCCTCAATTCTTCGTGGCATAAATTCAACAAGGTGCTGGAAGCATTCCTCAGGGAGTTTGGTCCATATTGACATGATGGCATCACACAGTTGCCGCAGATTTGTCGCCTGCACATCCATGATGCGAATCTCCCGTTCCACCACATCCCAAAGATGCTCTATTGGATTGAGATCTGGTGACTGTGGAGGCCATTTGAGTACAGCAAACTCATTGTCATGTTCAAGAAACCAGTCTGAGATGATTCCAGCTTTATGACATGGCGCATTATCCTGCTGAAAGTAGCCATCAGAAGTTGGGTACATTGTGGTCATAAAGGGATGGACATGGTCAGCAACAATACTAAGGTAGGCTGTGGCGTTGCAAACGATGCTCAATTGGTACCAAGGGGCCCAAAGAGTGCCAAGAAAATATTCCCCACACCATGACACCACCACCACCAGCCTGAACCGTTGATACAAGGCAGGATGGATCCATGCTTTCATGTTGTAGACGCCAAATTCTCACCCTACCATCCGACTGTCGCAGCAGAAATCGAGACTCATCAGACCAGGCAACGTTTTTCCAATCTTCTATTGTCCAATTTCGATGAGCTTGTGCAAATTGGAGCCTCAGTTTCCTGTTCTTAGCTGAAAGGAGTGGCACCCGATGTGGTCTTCTGCTGCTGTAGCCCATCTGCCTCAAAGTTCGACGTACTGTGCGTTCAGAGATGCTCTTCTGCCCACCTTGGTTTTAACGGGTGGTTATTTGAGTCACTGTTGCCCTTCTATCAGCTCGAACCAGTCTGGCCATTCTCCTCTGACCTCTGGCATCAACAAGGCATTTCCGCCCACAGAACTGCCGCTCACTGGATGTTTTTTCTTTTTCGGACCATTCTCTGTAAACCCTAGAGATGGTTGTGCGTGAAAATCCCAGTAGATTAGCAGTTTCTGAAATACTCAGACCAGCCCTTCTGGCACCAACAATCATGCCACGTTCAAAGTCACTCAAATCACCTTTCTTCCCCATACTGATGCTCGGTTTGAACTGCAGGAGATTCTCTTGACCATGTCTACATGCCTAAATGCACTGAGTTGCCGCCATGTGATTGGCTGCTTAGAAATTAAGTGTTAACGAGCAGTTGGACAGGTGTACCTAATAAAGTGGCCGGTGAGTGTATATATGCATAGAACAACAGAAAATCAAACAGGATAATAGCGGAAAAATCTCATTATATCACCCCATGATACTGAACCAACTCCAATCTTACATCCTTTAGAGGAGGTTCTGTCCCCACCTGTAACATCTGATTATTGGGAGAAGACGAGGAAACTGTGCCCTTTTCAAGAGTAGTGACAATAAAGTGAACAGCGAGAGTTCTCAAACAGGGGACACAGCAGCAGCCGCATGTAACCAAAATTGCCAAAAACAACGACAGCGAAAGCATCATAGAAATAATTAAGTTCTTCCATTTACCCAGAGCCTGTGTAAGCCATTTATCCAAAGGATTATCTATTCCTGATTGTTCATGCATCGTTTTACTCAGAGTCCTCAAACCTTCTAAAGCTTTAGTCACCAACCCATCCGGTGGTGTATTATTAGGAATAAACGTACAACACATATCTCCAAACATGGTGCAGACACCCCCTTTTTCCGCCAAAAGCATATCCAGTGCCATCCTATTCTGAACAGCCATAAGAGAGGTCGGAGCTAATTGTTCAGCTTGTGGAGGAGTGAAAATGACGACACAAAGGATGTAGGTTTGAACAGCTCTTTACTCGACTCCAACTGAGAGCAACTGTACAGAAAACCATATATATACACCAACGAACAAACATATTTCTCATCACTACAACTTCTCCACTGAGGTAGAGTGGAGCCCCCTAGTGGTCCGCCACATATGCCCCCCCCCCGAACACTCAGTAGGGTAAAATAACAAACTAATCCAGATTCGTGCGTTTCAACAAACGTCCAAAACGGCTGAACTTGGACCCTGTAGGATGATCCTGGGACATCCGTGCCTGAGGACGAAGGCGACATGGAGGGGCTGCAGGGGGGTTAAATTCCGATAAATGAGGATCTCTGGAGGAAGAACAGCGGTCCATTAAAACAGTGGAGGGGGGTCTTCCCCTGCGAGGAGCTTGGGCCGTTACCACCTGATCGTCCGCCAAGACATGAGCTGGTTTGAGCCTGTCAACACAGATAGTTTCCTTACGCCCTCCCAAATCCAAAAGAAAATATTTAGGCCCTGGTTCAAGGACTCTGAAAGGGCCATCATACAAAGGTCGTAGGGGTGTTCTGTGTGCATCGTGTCGAACGAAAACAAATTTAGAGGTCTCTAAGTTCTCAGGAACAAAGGACTGGGGCAAACAATGGTGAACAGGGGTGGGAACATGAAAGGAGTCTCCCTGAGGGAAAAAACGTTGCCCAAGTGGACCAAACCGTGGCGCAGGGGAATCAGGTAAAAACGCCCCAGGGACACGCAGGGGCTGACCAAAAACCAGTTCAGCTGTGGAAGCACCAAGGTCCTCTTTAACGGCTGAACGCAAACCGAGCATGACCCATGGAAGGCGGTCAACCCAGTTTCCATCAGTTAAAGAAGCACGGAGCGCAGCTTTCAAAGACCTGTGGAACCGCTCACACAACCCATTAGCCTGCGGATTGTACGCAGTGGTGCGGTGGATCTTGACCCCCAGACCATCGGCCATGGCGGACCAAAGCTCTGAAATGAACTGTGGGCCCCTATCAGAAGTAATGTCAGAGGGGGGGCCAAAACGTGCAACCCAGTTGGACAGGAAAGCCCGGGCCACCGCTGCTGACGTTGTAGATGACAGCGGAACCACTTCCGGCCACCGGGTTGTATGATCGATCATGGTCAGGAGATGTGTGAAACCCTGTGATGGGGGAAGGGGACCCACAAGGTCTACATGCACATGATCAAACCGCTTGTCAGGGATGGGAAACGGTTCCAAAGGTGCTTTAGTGTGCCTCTGGACCTTAGCACGCTGGCACTGGAGACAGGCTGCAGCCCATTCTCTAACTTTTTTGCACAGTCCAGTCCAAACGAATTTAGAACTGACCAGTTTGACGGAGGCCCTAATGCCGGGATGCGAGAGGGAGTGTAACGTGTCAAAAACCCGGCGGCGCCACGAAACAGGAACCAGAGGGCGGGGATAGCCAGTAGAAACATCACAGATCAGAGGAGGACCACCTTCCTGCATCTGTCTTTCCTCCCGCTGGAGGCCCATGGACCCCGTCTGTAGCGCAAGGATGTCTGCATCACTGCGCTGGTCTGCAGCCATAGCAGAAAAATCGATACCAACATAAACTGGGGAAATCAGCTCACGAGACAGACAGTCAGCCACTAAGTTGGACTTGCCAGCAACATGCTGAATGTCAGTCGTAAATTCGGAAATGGCGGCAAGGTGGCGTTGCTGTCGTGCGGACCAGGGGTCGGATGTTTTAGACATGGCAAAGATGAGGGGCTTGTGGTCCACAAAGGCAGTAAATGAGCGGCCCTCCAGAAAATATCTAAAATGGCGTGTAGCCAGGTAGAGAGCAAGCAACTCTGTATCAAAAACGCTGTATTTCCGTTCATTGTCCCGCAAAGTACGGCTGAAAAAGGCAAGTGGCTGCCAAACACCAGAGACACGCTGCTCCAAAACCGCCCCCACAGCCACGTCAGATGCATCAGTTGTCAGAGCGATCTGAGCAGACTGGGAAGGGTGGGACAGAAGAGCAGCATCGGCCAAAGCAGACTTAGCGCCACCAAACGCCTGGAGGCGTTCAGGGACCCAGTCGATGCTGTCGGTGGCTTTTTTCTGTTTGAGCGCACCGTAAAGCGGCTGCAGAAGTTGTGCTGCTTTGGGGATAAAGCGGTTGTAAAAATTAACCATCCCCAAGAACTCCTGCAGGGCTTTAACCGTCTGGGGGCGGGGAAAATCGGCCACCGCCTGAACTTTCTGTGGCAATGGGACCGCACCACTGGCAGAAATGCGGTGGCCCAAAAAATCCATGACCGGCAACCCAAAGTGGCATTTTGCGGGGTTGACAATCAGGCCATGTGCCGCCAAACGCTGAAAAACCTGACATAGGTGGGACATGTGCTGTTCGGCCGAGCTGCTGGCCACAAGGATGTCGTCCAAATATACAAAAACGAAGGACAACCCACGCAGAACAGAATCCATCAACCGCTGAAATGTTTGAGCTGCACCTTTAAGGCCGAATGGCATGCGTAAAAACTCAAACAGGCCAAACGGAGTGATCACCGCGGTTTTAGGAATGTCCTCAGCTCTCACAGGAACCTGGTGATAACCCCGCACCAAATCCACTTTAGAAAAAATGGATGCCCCAGAGAGATGGGCAGAGAAATCCTGGATGTGGGGGATAGGATAACGGTCATTCTCTGTGACGTTATTTAGACGACGGAAATCCCCACAAGGTCGCCACTGGCCGTCCGACATGGGCACCATGTGCAACGGTGACGCCCAGGGGCTGTTGGAGCACCTCACGATCCCTAAACGCTCCATGTTGGCAAACTCCTCCCGCGCAACAGCCAGCTTTGCCGCGTCAAGGCGGCGCGCGCGCGCAAACACTGGAGCGCCAGTTGTGGGGATATAATGCTCTATCCCGTGCTTTGTGTCTGTGTTTGAAAAATTGGGGAGAGTCAGAGAGGGAAAATCTGACAATAAACGCTGGAACGCGTCCCCTGAAGCTAAAAAATTAGTGTGTACTAACGGCCCAGCTCCTCGCGTTATACAAGGCAGTGAGGAAAAAGACACAGCGTCAATTAAACGCCGGTTTGCAACGTCCACAAGCAGGCCGTGAGCACAGAGGAAATCAGCCCTTATGATGGGGACAGAGCTCGCAGCTACTAAAAGTTCCACTGGAAGTCACGTCCATTGAAACAGACAGTCACCAACCTTTCTCCGAATGTTCTGATGGGAGAACCGATAGCGGCGGTCAGCTGGGGACCGCAGCCCTCAGCAAGCCTGTCGGAGCCCGCCGGGGGAACGAGGCTCTTCTGCGAACCTGAATCCACCAGAAAATGTCTCCCCGATCGCGAATCCTCAATAAAGAGCAGCCTCTCCTTATCGCCGACGGCCGCGGCTGCTAGCAGGCGTCGGCTTGGTCGTTTCCCGGCGGCTTGAAGCTGCAGGGCGAGAGGCAGCGCCGCGCCCTGACGCCAAAGCGCTGATGGTAGAAACAAAAAGCCGGCTTCTGGCGTTTCCTGGTGGCGATCGCTGCCATCACCGATGGCTGATCGACCGCTGAAAACGGCAAAGGCTCAGAAAAAGCTGCCGTAGTTTCCTTGGCCAGCGACTGGACCGTGAAGGTCTTGGAAGCCAGGAGGATGCGATCAGCTTCTTCAGCCAGCGAGCGGTAATCCTTTTCCCGCAGCAGGGACGAGTTAGCCAGAGCGATCCGCACCGGAGCCAGGAGTTGTCGCAGGAACAGGTGGATGAAAAGAAATCCGCCTTCGTCGTCACCCAGCAAGGACAGCATACTTTCCATGAGCTCCAAAGCTGAGCCATCTCCTAACCCCGAGAGAGAAAGCAGCTTCTCGGCGCGTTCTGCGTCGGACAGGGAGTAACGGCGGAGAAGCAGGTGTTTGAGCGCGCTGTACTTTCTGTCCGCGGGAGCGTTGCGAAGCAGGCTCATTGCGCGCCTGGTGGATGGTGGATCCAGCGCTGAAACCACATAGTGGTACTTTGTGTCGTCCGATGTGATTCCACGAAGAGCAAACTGTGCTTCGACGTGGAAGAACCATGATTGCGGATCATGTAGCCAGAAATCCGGAATCTTAACGGCCACAGCAAAAGAAGCCGGTGGAGGTCCACCAGAGACAGCGATTGGCTGTGAGGAGCTGGGCAGGCCATCAGATGTGGACATGTTGGCTCACAGGGGTCACCAATGTGGAGGAGTGAAAATGACGACACAAAGGATGTAGGTTTGAACAGCTCTTTACTCGACTCCAACTGAGAGCAACTGTACAGAAAACCATATATATACACCAACGAACAAACATATTTCTCATCACTACAACTTCTCCACTGAGTGAGAGTGGAGCCCCCTAGTGGTCCGCCACAAGCTAACCCCTCAACTGCATCTCTAGTCAGATTAGACAAACGTAACACATTGTAATGTATGTAATTAATTCTATCAACATTCTTATTAGGAGTAATCCAAAGGAATATGGATTCAAAACCTGCTGCAACCTGGTCTACCAACTTATACCTGTCGGGAACCCCCCTGGGGACCCCGATCGAATCTATGTATGTAGGAGAATTACGTGCCAAATCATAATCAGAACTACGCTTAATTCTATGTAACAAGTGTTCCTGATTTAAACCCGGTCCCATTAACAACAGTGGTGCCACCGACCTTACCATGGCACACACACCCACAGAGCCAAAAGGGATCCGGACAAAGAACTGTTTTCCGCCACAATAATAATACAAACCAGCTCTCGCCCATAAACCTATGCCTTGAAAATGAAAATAAAATTTACACCACTCCGATGGAATCACACCTAACGTTGATAAATCCTCTGTCCCTTCCCCTGTGAAATTAAAGCACACATACTGCTTAATGTGATTACCCGGAGTAAACGGCCCAGGGATAGTGTCATTGTTTATAGGAGGGAAAAGATCATGATAGAACTCACACCCCACCGAGCGGCCATTTGTCAACTCTAAAATGCAATCATATCCTGTAGGATCGTCAAAAGGAAACAAAGGTGCTGGTTCTGTTGTTAAAATTGGCCTAGCCCCAGCACATGCTACACAGCTCTCAGCCGTATATTGTCTGGCCGTCTGAGCCATCCAAGAAACCCTCAAATTACATCTCCTATCCCCTGTAGAACTCTTAAGAATGTTACCAGGGGTCAATTTATTATAATCTACATGAAGTCCTCCTGAAGAGGACAAGGCTTTCCCCACTTGTGGTGAAAGAATCTGTACTCCAGAAGTAGTCGCATTATGTAGAGAAAGTTTAATCAACCTTGTACTACCTGATGATGGCCTTTGGTAAGGGACAATGCTTGTTGTAATAATTTATCAAATCCCCCATGGCGCACCGGAACAGCCTCATTTCCGGTGTGCCACCTCATATAAATCCAGCGGTAGCACCAAGATATGGGGGAGTCAGGAACCCCCTTCTGCAATACACAAGCATAAACATCAGATTCCTGCCAGATTGATGGGTCACTACCACAATCTACCACTGAGCATAAATCGAATTCAAATACAACCCTTGTACCTAAAGTGTAATGCAGTTCAATACCACGATGTTGAGTCAGACAATCATCTTTATCCTGAATGGCCTGCTCCTGACGCCTGATAGGATCAGCAGCACCTGCTCCTTGAATAACAATGCTGAAAACAAGCATGCACAACATAAGAATTAAAACCCATAAACCCAACGTCAGCTGCCGCTGAACCAATCCAGTACCCAATTTCTGCTCCATGTTTAACTTCATACAAAAACCGGAATATCCTAAAATATATATATAAAAAAATAGAATCTATAGACCAAGGGTACACTGGCCCCCACACCTGAAAAAGAAGGTTATGACAAAAAATGAAACAAAAACAACCCTCTTGTAAGATCAAACAAATCCTAAAACTATTACCAGCTTACCACAAAGGTCCTTCACCGGCAAATGTAACCTAATGACTGTGTACCAGCCCAAACAAGTCAAAATATTATAGAAATATAAGATCAAAAAATATTGTAAAAAGTAGATCAAAACATCTGTTATATTTAAAGCTAGAAAGATAAAAAGCATATAAAACCACATAAATGATTACAAGGTTTTCGTTTTTTTTTTCACAATGACATCAACTTCTTTCTTTCAGACTTTCGTAGAAGAAGGGTGGCGTCCCACAGCCACTCAATACAACGTGATGAATCTGCAGGCAGGATCTTCAACACACAGGTAGACTGCCTGTAGTTTTAAGAACCAGAGGGCTTCATTCTGACCCTGAGTCTGGTTCTACTCACAGCTGACTGAGCCCAATCAGCTGATCCGCTCCTTTAAACCTCCTGAACCTCCGTCAACGACCTCGGAGGTTCTGCTGCTGGTGCACACTGGCTCCAATGAAACCACGTATTACCTTTTCCTCCCAACCTCACCGCATGTGAGGTTCTCTCGATCAACTTGAAGGGTCCCGTGAACCTCGGCTCTGACCACTTTCTTTTGATGACCTTGAGCCAAACCCAGTCGACGTCCGGAGGTGGTGTTCCTCTTTCTCCTTCCTTGGGATGTCCACGGATCTTGGTGTACGCCTCCAGCACAGCCTGCAACTGTGAGAAGTACTCCTTACTTGTCAGGCTCTGCAGGTCGTCTGCAGTTCCCGGTGGTCGACGTTGGGACACAAGAAAGCTTCTTCCCGTCTCCAGCTTGTAAGGAGTAAATCCTGTGGTTGAATTAACCGAAGACCTGATTGACATCAGAGCGAGAGGCAAGGCATCAACCCATGATAGTTTCATTTGCGCACAGATTTTAGCCAACTTATTTTTCAAGTTCAGGTTCATCCTCTCCACTTTGCCCTGTGACTGGGGGTGATACACGGTGCCAAACCTGTGTGTGAGCCCTAAACTGGACTCCACTCGTTGCAGGTCCTGGTTCTAGAAGTGGGTTCCATTGTCAGTCCTGATCTTTTCAGGGAACCCGTGCCTGGGAATGTAATGGTTAATGAGGCATTTTATCACAGTTTTGCTGTCCTCTCTTCTAGCAGGCCAGGCCTCTGGCCATCCTGTAAAAGCGTCCACACACACCAACAAATACTTAAAGCCTCCAGCAGGGGTCACCATGTCTGTATAATCAAGAATCACTTCCTTCCCAGGAACTGTGATCAAAGGAAATCTGCCCTGCAAAGGTTTCAAAGTCTTCTTTGAGTTAAATTGCCCACACAGTGTAGAACTTTTTACAAAATGTTTGACCATATCTGACATAAATGGATGCCACCAATGGTTAAAGTTGTCCATCATCTGTCTGACACCCACATGTCCAACACCATGTACCTCAGAAAAAAGCTTCTGTTTCAAACCTGGAGGAAAAATCAGTCTGCCATCTGGCCCTCTCCAGCAACCTTCCTGCTCTGAGGCTCCTCTGAGCCTCCACATATTCTTCTCCTCCGGAGCTGCTCTGCTCTGCAACAGTTTAATGTTACTCATGCTCAACTCTTCTCTCAGCTCATCTTCCACCGTCACCATCATCATCTGAGGTGCATATCCAGCGGCTGCTTTGGCAGCCTGGTCTGCAGCCTGATTCCCTAATGCAATGTCTGAATTACTGTTATCATGACCTTTGCACTTTATCACGGCAATTCTGGCCGGTAATAACAAAGCATTGGCCAGCTCACTCATTTCCATCTCGTGTTTTATAGGTTTACCCCCCGCTGTCAAAAATCCTGCTCTCAACCACTGACATAACTCCACATGAACTGCACCTGTGGCATATGCTGAATCTGAATATACATTTACCTCCTGATTTTCTGCCAACTTTAATGCCTCAATCACTGCTATTAGCTCTGCTCTCTGCGCTGACTGAGGTCCTTGTAACCTTTCTGCCTTCCTTGTTACAAATCCTGAGCCTATTCGTTCAACAACAGAATAGGCTGCTCTGAGTCCTTCACTTTCATGTCTGAAACAACAGCCATCTGTGAACAACTGTCTCACCTGTGGGCCTTCAATAGGACTAGCCTCTAGATCTGGTCTCACCTTCTCCATCCTGGAAACCAATTCTTCACATTGATGAGGTTCGCCATCCGTCATGCCATCTGCCATGTTCACACCTTCATGTGTATATGTGATGTTGGGTGCTTCCAAAATTTTGGACAGCCTGTGTTGTCTGAGTGCAGTCATAGTGAAGCTTTGTGAATTCACATAAGCCACAACACTGTGAGTTGTCAAAATGGTTAGACTGTGTCCCATGACTAAATGTGCAGTCTTTTGAATCATTCTGGCTATTGCTGCTGCATATTGTGCTCATTGCGGGTGACGTTTTTCCACGTTATCCAACATAACTGATATATACATCAACATTTTTCTCTCACCTGTTTTTCTCTGAAACAAGATGTCATTTAAAGCAAATCTGGTTGCAGAAAAATCAAGAAAAAATGGGATAGAGTAGTCTGGAAGGGTCAATTCAGCAGCAGATGCAAGTCGTTGTTTAAGCAGAACAAATGCTTCTTCCACTTCCTGAGTCCAAATCAAAACATTATTTAGTTTTCTCATACCTTGCGCCTTCACAAGGTCCCTCAAAAGCTGCGTCAGGTCTGCATGGCTGGGAATATAGTTACGGCTGTAACCAGTCAATCCCAGAAAAGACAGCATGTCTTTCACGCGCAGCGGTTTAGGATGTGACAAAATGCTCTGTTTATGACTGGAGGACATGCTGGTTGTTCCTGCGGAGATGACACGGCCCAGGAAAGAAACCTGTTTTCTGGCAATTTGCAGTTTATCCCTACTGACCTTGAACCCATGTTCATGGAGGTGTCTCAGAACCAGTTCTGTAGCCTGAAGACAGATCTCAGCAGTTGGTGAAGCCAACAGCAGATCGTCCATGTACTGAATAAGGGTGGTGTTCCTTGGCAGAGGACATGTCTGCAAAACATCTTTCAAAACCTGATTAAAGATACCTGGTGATAGGGCAAATCCCTGTGGCAGTCTGGTGTAACGCAGCTGGCGACCTTTATAAGTGAATGAAAAAACATCTCTGCATTCTTCAGCCAAAGGAAGACAGAAAAATGCGTTCGCCAAGTCGATACATGTGTACCACTGCTGAGAGGGCTCCAAACTGGAAATGGCCACATAAGGGTTAGGTACAGGGATTGTAGGTGTCTTCAAAACAGAATTTACAGCTCTAAGATCATGTGCCATGCGATATTTACCAGTTTGTTTCATTTCCACCGGCAAAATGGGTGTGTTCCAGGCTGATACAGAGGGTTCTAAAACTCCAGCTGTCAAAAGGCCCGCGATGGTGTCAGCAATGCCTTCCTCCGCTTGAGGTTTATGTGGATACTGATTCACCCAAATAGGAGAGTCAGTTGCAACCTGAAATGAAACTGGAGCACATGAAACTAATCCCACATCCGTGGGACTGGTTGCCCAGAGTTGTGATGGGAGAGCATCCAACATCTCTGCTGCTTTATGATGGTCGGTACGTTCCCTGCCATGGTGTCGAGTCAAAAGCTCATGTTTCAAAAGAACTTTGTCAGTTACATCACAAACAATCTGATATGTGTTAGTGGAATTTGAAAACAGCAAACCTGGGACGCTGGTCGGTGCCCAATCAGTAGTCTGGAGGGAACGCTAAACCATCCCTCCTAATTCACTGGCCTGTCGCTCAGAATGGAGAGAAAGAGAAATATGAGGAAATGCTTCATCTGACATCATATACCATTGATGTTGTTCAGAAGTTAACATAACTGCGGCTGCCACCCCCTCAGGGGCCACATAAATGTTCTTAGATGTGACTGTCCATGCGTTACTTTCAAGTTCTGCAGCAAATGATTCCTCATACCAATCTGTGTGATTTCTGTCGTAGAACAGAGTGACGTGTGGCGGATCAAGTGGAGTCAGGTAGGAACTTAGGCTTTGAATCCAAGGCTTCCACTGCTGGAACACCGAGAGAACACCAGCTTCAGCAGGTTCTGTTAAGAGTCCCCAGTATTTTTCAGCAAACTCCTCCCCCACGGGCCGAACCAGATATTGTCCATCCTGGAAAGTGTGACCACATGCTAGAGAAGAACCGTCTGGAAAGGTAACAGTCAAACCTTGAGGTCCACAAAGCACTGCGGCTCCCAGTTTAACCAACAAGTCCCTTCCCATCAAATTGACAAGTGTAGATGGAGACCATACGAATGAATGATGCAGTTTCTGGTTTCCAACTTTCACCGGAAGTGGTAAAGTCAACGGCAGACACTGTTCCTTCCCTGAGAAACCCATTAGTGACACAGTCTTAGTCGACAGCACAAAGGCAGATGGCTGATTGATTATAGTGGAATATGTAGCTCCAGTGTCGACTAAAAAGTTCATGTGTTCTTCTCCAACCTTCGCTGGCAGCATGGGGTCTGCGGAACTCATGCTGCTGGAGTTATTCTCAGGGATGTGTCAAAATTGTCCATAAAAGTTTTCCCCGAGCTGGGGGTACTGACCTTGCGGAGGCGGGGCCATATTAGGGTTTGGTGGCACAATCTCACCTCCTGGTGGGGATTGACAATCCCTTGCCCAGTGTCCAACTTGTCCACAGGTCCGCCACATCCACCTCGTCCTCTCAGACCACGGTTCCAACCTGACTGTCCACGCTGTCCACCAAATCGCCATCCGAATCCACGTGCAGAACCCACAGATCTGTAGTTACATGGAGGATAGAAAACAGGAGGGGGGATCCCTCCCCCTTGCATTGGATTAAATTGAGGTGTCACGATCGGGGATGGAGCCCTAGGTGATGCAACTGCTGAGACCATAACATGTTCAGTTTTTTCTTGTTTACGTTGATTCACCTGCCGTTTAGCATCTAATAATTGCAATTTGATTAATTGATCATGAACATCCTCTTTCTCTTGTTTTTTCTTCTTCTCTACATCCTGAGCAACATGCAAATGGTGTACAAGATGTTTTTCCCAGTGGGCATACTCACAACCAGGCATCTCAGGATTCTGTTTCATCAGCTGTGACACCAAAGGAGGCACACCTTTCAGGACTGCTTCCCTGAATAATTCACCCAAGTTAGAACTATCCCCTTTTGGATTTACACGTGTGTGTTTAATCCAACTCTCTTCAGCTTGAGTAATGAAATCCTTTGGATGCTGTAAGGGATCCCAGTCAAACTTGAGAACCGCTGCAGGAGTTGATAATGGGAAATGTTCTCTAATTGCGTTCCCCAAACGAGTGATAACTGAAGAGAATAAAGTTTCATCTCTAATATTGGATGTTCGAGCTTCATATTCAATGTCATCTGCAGATGAAGCAGGAACACAACGGCCTAGAACAGCTCTAAAATCGCCCAAAGCCAGTTTAGTTCCTTTAGTTAGATTATCAAGTTCGGCAAGCCACAATCTGCCACCAGCTGCAATACTAGGCAATTTGTCCACCAGGGCCTTACATCACCAAATGAATAAGGGACATAGTTTTCTGTGCCCACATTATTTTGTAATATAGGCATCTGCACTCTAGTGGGACCTTGAGAACGAGTTGTCATTGAATGCATGCTGTGAAAGCTATCCTTTAAATTTCTTCCCACACCACGAGTGCGTGGTGTTCTCTGTCTCCTGGCAAATTCTGCTTCTTCAGTAGAATGATATAACCCATTATTATCAACCATGTCTTCTTCAGCATGCATTTCTCCCTGTAAGGAGAAATCCAACAGTGGCACATTTAACAAATCAGTGCAGTTGTCCTCCTGCCAAATCCCTTTTAGTGACATTTTTACATTAACCTCAGGCTCCAATGAACGTGGGTTATTAAACTTGACATTAGTCGATACTGCTGGTGATCTAGTTCCTGTTTTATTAAGATCAACATGATTTAAACCTGTTGCCGGTTGTGTGTCTTCTGAAGATACAGAAGAACAGCCCCTAGAGGGCGGTCTTACTCCAGGTTCCTGGGCGTGCAACGCATGCTCCTCAGGGCCTGCTTTCGTCATCTGACAAGCTGTAGGCGGGGAAAAAGGCCTGTTAACAGACTGAGATGAGTTCTCGCGAGCAGCTCGAGGGAGAAAAGGCTCACAAGACTTAAAAGGAGTGAGGGATATGGGTGGTGCATTAAATGACGTATGCGGGTGTTGAGTATTATCTAAACATATATCGCCGCTTGGAGAATATATCGGGAGCGTTTCTACTACTAATTCTCCGCCTCTAACATCCAGAACTGGATACAATCCGGAAGAAGTAGTGTTTATATTGTATGGCGGAGGAGATTGTGCTGTTTCTTCTTTTGTTTCAAACAAATGTTTAATTCCCTGCCAACAGTTTTTCCCATGATTTTACTTCTCTATCTGCCTTTTCCTGATCACGCTTCCCAAAATGCAACAAACCAACAGATTTTTGTCTTTGAATACAATCATTAAGGTGTTTCTTACTTTTAGCATATTGTTTCACCAAATATTTGCCCAGGGGTTCGCTGTGTTCCAGCCGTTTCTCTTCTGCTGTAACGGCTCCAAGCACTTTCTGTCTCCACGCCGACTGGGTCTTTTTATCTAACTTTTCATGCGTTTCAACAAAACCCATCAGCGCCTCTACTTGTTCACCCAAGGACTTCCAAGGGGCAGATCCCCATGCATCATCCTGAAACTCCTGATCAAAAGCTCCCGCCATGATCCGGGCTATTGTAACCGGCTATACACAGCTTCCTGACTCAGTACTTTTCCACCGCAAAAAGAACACATGCAAAGCTATTCACAGCCACACATACGCATGCGTAACCACCCGTTCACACACACACACACACACACACACACACACACAAGAGACTTCGAAGCCGCGCACACACAGAGACAGACTCAGACCGGAGCTTCTAATCATTCACACGATGGATCCCATTTAAACCAAAATAAAATTGTTAAACCGACCAGGACAGACAACGTTTAAGACAGACAGCCTTGCGCGCGCAGAGGGTCTCCTTTTAATACCCTTCCACTCCACGAAAACATTCTTTTTTTAATAACTCCGCGTCTAATCGTCGTACATCAGGTTTCTGATGTTAGAGAGCAATTCTATTGTTCTCCTGGGGCCCCTTTTTAATCTCTTATCTTCTTTTACAGCTCACTTTAAAGGTCTTGCTGTCTTAGCCTCAACTTTTAGATGGTTTTGTATTCTCGGCCGTCCCATCGCTACGTTTCTTTGGAGTGTCTCCTTCCTCTGAGGTAACGTTCCACCTCAGTCTTAAAATTCACCAGACTCGTCAGTCCTGGAGAGGGAGCGACCAACTTCCGAGACTTTGTTTTATTTTTGTATTTTATATTTTTTATTGTCTTTTCTTTTACAGCTTCAACATTTAAGTTTTAACTGTATATTTTTTATTTCTCTTATTTTACGGTTTTCCGACGTGGACATACAGATAACTCTCATTCTCTCATTTCTCGGTTTCAACATAAATTCTATTTAAACCTATTTGTACTGTTCAGCCTCTGATATTTTGAGAAGAGATTTCCTAAAACCAAAAGCATCACTCAATTTTGCCTACACAACTAACGGTTTGCCAATGGAGAAAAAATCTCCTTACCTGTTTTGGGTCGACCCGTGATGCTTATGGCAAGGTCCTCCTTCGTGTCCAATATTCAAACAGACTCTTTTTACTCACAGCCAAACCCGGGTCACGGCTCCAGTTAACGAGACACCTGTAGGGCCCGTTTAACGCCCCCCCCCCTTCTCGTCTCACCCGTTCGAAGATTTGGCACAGAGAAAAAAAAAGGCAGTGAATTCAGAGGCAAAAACAAAAGTTAAACATATATTTATTACAATTTGGAATTCCAAAGTGGGAGACACTTACACGTTTATCACAGCATCGAATACCTTAAGTTCTCTGCCTGTGTCTGAAGCTTGTCTCAACACATACACGCCCCCCCCCCCCCTTTTTAACACAGACAGTCCAAGTGGGGCTGGACCTACATGAGACATTCAGTCTGCTGCACACATCTGTTTCCTAACCTTTGACTTTTAAATATAATCTATCTCCTAGCTTTGTTCCTGGGAGTTTGACTGCAACAACATACACCCTCATGCAAACATTTTAACAGCGTTATCACTTACAAGACTGTCATATGGCCTTGGTGCCTCCTGCTCCTGGTATCTATCTGAAGTTTGCATGCACCCTTTGTTTTCACACACATCCATTTCTTTAGGTTACTGGGTTAAAGTTAACATCTGTATTACTTTAAGCTACACTATAATATATATGATTATATTTCTATAACACCAGTGACCATTTTTTTCCACCATCTCAAAGCAATTGTTTCATTGTAGAGCTGTATTTTAAATGAATGTAAGCGCCATTGACCTATGATTTCCTGTTACTATCTTTGCGCTGTCTTGACTCTGTTCATTTTTTTAAGAAGCAGCTCAAGACCCTTTTGTTCTGTTTGGCTTTTACCTAATTTTTAACTAGTTTTGATACTATGTTGCATTTCTGTTGTTTTAGGTTTTCATCTTTTATTTTGTATTTTATGTTTATTGTGCAGCACTTTGTAGTTTTTATCCTGTGAAAAGTGCTACATAAATAAAGTTTACTTACTTTCATACATACATATGTATGTAAATCAGCATACCCAGAAGGCTACGACCATGTGTCCAAATAACCACGGCAACGACGCTGTCAGACAGTCACAGACACTTCAAGGAATATTTGTTCTGATTGAAAGCAAACCTACAGCTTCCTGAATGAAATTAGCCACTCATTTGAGAAACTGGCTGAAAATAAAGTTTGTGTTAGCAGCTATACTAATTTTATTCTACAATGTGTACTTAACCCAAACGGCACTGTCCAGCTGCTGCATTGAGCTCGGTTATAGCTCAATGCTGATCACTGCGATGTAGAGAATATGTGTCCCATACGTCGATCTGGAAGTCTGTCCCCACACACGCTTTGTGGAATACCTGAAAACTTTAAAACAAGCCTGGATGTTACATAAAAGTACTGCAGTCCCAACCAGCACATACTGAGTCTGCTCCTTTTTCGTGACGTAGATGAGGCCATGTGGCCTATTCGTCAGGACAGAATGGACTAGAGGAACAAACAGCCCTAGTATTTTCTGTTGGAATCTTTCATTTTTTGGAATATTTCATTTGTATAAAATCAATAAAATTTGCATCACAACATATTTGCTTCTGGATCCTTTTTTTGCAAAAAGGCAAATTTGATTACAAATGACACTGACATGTAAGCTGCGTACAGTCTTTGTCTACAATGAACCAGCAATGCTGCACTGATTCACATTGAGTGTGGTGCTTTGTATTTTGTTGCCCCTTGTGTAATGAATGATTGGAAGGGCTCAAACATTTGTGTGCAAGTTGTGTTGTTTGAGGGCAAAATGTGCTTTTGGATCATGTGTTAAATGTTTTGGCAGAGTTGGAGCCTTTTGCAAACAAAATGTTTCATTTTGACCATTGGTGCCACTGTTTAGACCTCTGCGTTAACTGTTTTGAAAAATGTGGGTTTTGAGTTGACTGCTGCGTCAAAGCAATCTATAAAAACTGTAATGAATATAATTGTTATGATGGTATAGCGGAATCCTGAGCATGACTAAAGCAATACGACTGCAGTCAGAGCTCTGATCACATTTGGAAATCGGCTCCTTGCTGCAAGTGAGAGCCCTGGTTTAGGGAACTTATCTAAACAATTTATGGGGCCGTCCCTGGGGGCAGGTGTAGGACGGCTCAGAGATGACAGCTTCCTCTGAAAATCTCCGGTTGCAGAGAACGCAGCAGAGATAGGACCTGAAACTAGACTTTGGCACTGGCAACACGTGGTTCCTCCTGGTTTCCCTCTGTAGTGCTGGAGCCAGGGGTGTGTTACGTTATTGTATAAATGCTAAAAGTGATTCTGTTTTTTAAACCATAAACTCTCAAACTTGTGAAAAAAAAAAAACTTCAGGTTTGGTGCAGCCAAAGGTTGAATTAAGCTAAACAAAATTAAATTTCAATAGATTTTAGTGAGTTTTAGCACTTTTTGGTTTTCTAATGTAAATCAAAGTTTCTGTAGCTGTTGCAAAATTTAACGGCAGGTGAGAAATTTGCATGGATTAGCTACTGCACACTGTTATGCAAGTATACTTTTTGTACATGCCATATTAGACATTAAACATTACACCACAAGTTTTTTGTGCACAGCAGCAGCCTCAGGTATAACCTTACTGAAAAGGGTGCACTTTGTTTAATCATGCACTTCGCTTGCTCATTTTATAAACAAAGTCCTACTTTTCCCTTTTTGAATAAAACCAACACATGAAATAATAAAACTTTTAGAGAATTAGGAGAGCTAAGGCAGGAAGTCTTCATCAGAAAGCAAGGGAAAAGGGAACTGGACCAAAAAGCCGGTCCTTTTACATAATCTACACTAAAATGATCACTAAATAAATTTGCCAAATAAAGGTTTTCCCTTGCAAGTCCAGGTAAACGTACACTGTTGAGTTTTTCTGTTGTAAATTTCCCAGTGATATCTATTTATCAAATCCTTTTTAATTCAATCAGATGTCATGCAGACAGTTTGGCTTTGTGTTGCATTTATTTTAGGACATTTCTTTATTCAGGAGCAGCAAATACAAATGTTAATGCATCTCATGTGTGTATGCAGTGAGATCAATACACCACACAAAGTATTTTATTTGTATTAGTCTGTACTAACAAAGATGGGATCTCTTCCCTCAGAGGTTTGGGTTGACAATCTTGCCAATGAAGAGAATGTTTTCTGGAACTCGCTCAGTGATGATCACCATGAAAGGACGGTTGAACCGCAACTCTGGGTACTTGATGTAGGAAAGTTTCCTGATTTTGATACCGGTGGCTGCTGCAGCTGTGGCTCCGGCCTCAGCAACATCCAGTGTGGCTTGGTGCACCACCTTTACAGCACAATCAAAGCAGAGCGGGTCAAACATGTCAACAGAACATGAGCAAAGACATTTTTTCTTCTCATTTGCTGCCTTTTTACCTTAGAGACAAACAGGCCATCTGCAATGCCGCTCAGATTTGCACGATCCCCAAACATGTCTGCCATTCCCATTCCAGTCAGCACATCATTCATTTCGTAGGAGGTCTTGATGGAAAACTTGGGAACAAATATCTTGTATGTCCTAAAAAACACACACACACACAATTTTAAGCACTCATCAATCATGACTTGGAAAAAAACATTA
Organism: Fundulus heteroclitus; assembly: GCF_011125445.2. NCBI lineage: Eukaryota > Metazoa > Chordata > Actinopteri > Cyprinodontiformes > Fundulidae > Fundulus > Fundulus heteroclitus. Next base: position 35,034,547 of record NC_046372.1, read on the forward strand.
ATTGGTACGTAATGTAAAATTTCTTTACCCTTCCTTCATCCACTTCAACCATTTAGTAACATGTGCGGGGGAGATATTGCGCTCCAGCACTGCCATATCATCAGGTAGGAGCAGCAGCATGGAGTATGAGTTGTTGAAAGGCAGGTGGAGGACTTTTGTGTTGATGGCCTGGTCATCATAAGTATTAAGATCTTCTTTCATTTTCATCATCTGGACTTGAACCTGGAGAATGAAAGATGGACAGTTAGTTGGTTGGAAAATAAATACAAGATGCCTCATATCTGCTCCGCCTGTTTGGATGTATGACTTTGAACCTCATTGCTTTCGTCCACTCTGAACCTGTCCTCAAAGGTCTCCCGAGGATCAAACGGAGTTTCCCATTTACCTGTTCGAGTGAAGACAATCATGTCACCTAAAAAAAATTACTTCACAGTGAAAGAGGAGAGAGATCTCGTCGCATGAGACCATTTACCTTCGTAGTAGATGTAGCTGAGGAGATACATGACTGTGCTTGGATCCAGGCTTTCTACCAGCTTGTCTATCTTCCCGTTAGTCTTACCCGATACATACTGATTGATGGTGTCGGCGCTCTCTGTGGTGTTGGCAAAGTCAACATTGAAGCCCTCGGCAGAATAGGACTGCTTCAGGACATCCAGGAACTCAGGGTTTGCATTGAAGCTGTTGTTCATGAACACGGCGGTGCCTTGGCTGAGGTACTCATGAGATGCTTTGTTTGCAAGGAGTGTACGAAAGGCCTGGTCTACATCTGTCTGAGCCAGCTGGGAGCTGCTGAAGCCCATCCCTCTGAAAAGCTGCTGGTGAGTCTCCCCCCGGGCCCCCACCATCAGAGCAGCCAAGGCAGTGGAGACGCTAACCGGAGAGAAGAAGATGTTTTTGCCCTTGGAGGATGCATGATCCGCCAACTTTGTGTACAGACGGAATGCAAACTCTTTGTTGGCCGAGGTCACCAGCGACATTTTGTTGTCACTGCCATCTCCAGCGGGGCCTTGGGCCTCCTCGCCGTGCCCTATGTGATGATGGCTTCTTCCTACACAGACCACTGCTGATAAGATCCAGAGAGCCAGGGGTGCATGCATCGTGAACTGAAACAAAAAGTCAAAAGTGCTGTTTGTTTTGTTGTTGCACATAGACCTGGTGAAATCTCAAAACCTACTAAGTTGGTTCTACAGGTTCTAGATTAATATACAAGTCTTTGTTTGCTCCATAAAAATATATCAGTTTTCCATATAGACAGCCATCTTGATAAAAGTGATTCATTTATTTTCTTCATGCGTCAGATCTGACACAATTTCAAAAAAAAAAAAACAGGCTTTCTTACAGCTGGATTTTAAATGAAAGAGCTAACATGTAATTAAAACACCTCTCATGTTCTGTAAAAGGATTTCAACATATACTTTAAACACGAAGAGCATTTGTTTTCTATAAAATGTGTGAACCACTTACTGGCTGCAACTCAGTTTGTCCCTCTTATTACAGGCTGGAGGGGAAAGAGCCTCTGTTTATATCAACGATCAGGTGAACATTGATTTTGTTTATTCTTTTTCCAAACTTCTTATTTGTTCTACATTTCAGCTGTGTAACAGTGGACCAGTCGCTCCCAATCATGGCATTGCGGTTTGGAAAGGATTCAAAAAAAGTACAAAAAACAACAAATGAACAATGCACATTTTACCATATTTTATAGTACAATATAAAATTTCTTAATGCTTATTTGTACCAATGATTATTAAGGGTTGTTATGAAAATCATGTATCCCTAAGACATTTTGGTTTCATCCACTTTGACACGTATCACAATTCAGATGTTTATCCGTCCGTCCGTTTTCTTCCGCTTATCCGGGGTCGGGGTAGCAGCTTCATTAGGGAGGCCCAGACGTCCCTCTCCCCGGCCACTTGGGCCAGCTCCTCCGGAGGAATCCCAAGGTGTTCCCAGGCCAGCTGGGAGACATAGTCCCTCCAGCGTGTCCTGGGTCTTCCCCTGGGCCTCTTCCCGGTGGGACGTGCCCGGAACACCTCACCAGGGAGGCGTCCAGGAGGCATCCTGACCAGATGCCCGAGCCACCTCAACTGGCTCCTCTCGACGTGGAGGAGCAGCGGCTCTACTCTGAGTCCTCCCCGGATGACTGAGCTCCTCACCCTATCTCTAAGGGAGAGCCCAGACACACTACAGAGAAAACTAATTTCGGCCGCTTGTATCCGGGATCTCGTTCTTTCGGTCACGACCCAAAGCTCGTGACCATAGATGAGGGTAGGAACGTAGATCGACCGGTAAATCGAGAGCTTCGCCTTTTGGCTCAGCTCTCTCTTCACCACAACCGATCGGTACAGCGCCCGGTTCACAGCAGACGCTGCACCAATCCGCCTGTCGATCTCCCGCTCCATCTTCCCCTCATTCGTGAACAAAACCCCAAGATACTTGAACGGGTAGAGTGCCTCCTCCAACCTGGAGGAGGCACTCTACCCTTTTCCGGTTCAAGACCATGGTCTCGGATTTGGAGGCACTGATTTTCATCCTGGCCGCTTCGCACTCGGCTGCGAACCGCTCCAGTGAGAGCTGTAGATCACACCCTGGTGAAGCCAATAGGACCAACGTCATCCGCAAATAGCAGAGACGCAATCCTAAGGCCACCAAAACGGATCCCGTCAACACCTTGGCTGCGCCTAGAAATTCTGTCCATAAAAGTTATGAACAGAATCGGTGACAAAGGGCAACCTTGGTGGAGTCCAACTCTCACCAGAAACGAGTCCGACTTAGTGCCGGCAATGCGGACCAGACTCTGACACCGGTCGTACAGAGACCTGACAGCCCTTATTTATTAAAAGGCCCGGTACTCCATACTCCCGGAGTACCCCCCACAGGATCCCTTGGGGGACACGGTCGAATGCCTTCTCCGGATCCACAAAGCACATGTAGACTGGTTGGGCAAACTCCCATGCCCCCTCCAGAATCCTGCTGAGGGTGTAGAGCTGATCCAGTGTTCCACGGCCAGGACGAAAACCACACTGCTCTTCCTGACTCCGAGATTCCACTATCCGATGGACCCTCCTTTCCAGAACCCCCGAATAGACATTACCAGGGAGGCTTAAGAGTGTGATTCCTCTGTAGTTGGAACACACCCTCCGGTCCCCCTTTTTAAATAGGGGAACCACCACCTCAGTCTGCCAAAACAGGGGAACTGCCCCCGATGTCCATGCAATGCTGCAGAGCCACGTTAACCAACACAGCCCCACAACATCCAGAGCCTTAAGGTACTAAGGGCGAATCTCATCCACCCCCCGAGCCTTGCCACCGAGGAGCTTTTTAACAACCTCGGCAACCTCAGCACCAGAGATGGGAGAACCCGACCTCAGGCTCTGCTTCCGCAATGGAAGACGTGTTGGTGGGATTAAGGAGGTCTTCCAAGTATTCCGCCCACCGATGCACGACGTCCCGTGTCGAGGTCAGCAGCACACTACCCCCACTATAAACAATGTTGGTACTGCACTGTTTCCCCCTCCTGAGACGCCGGATAGTGAACCAGAATCGCTTCGAAGCCGTATGGAAGTCTTTCTCCATGGCCTCTCCGAACTCTTCCCACGCCCGAGCAACAAGTATGCCCACCCCAGCTCGGCGCCTCTCACCAGGGGCAACGCCAGAGTGGAAGAATGTCCAGCCCCTCTCAAGGAGACTGGTTCCAGAGCCAGAGCGGTGCGTTGAGGTGAGTCTGACTATCTCTAGTCGGAACCTCTCAACCTCGCACACAAGCTCAGGCTCCTTCCCCACCAGAGAGGTGACATTCCACGTCCCAAGAGAAAATTCAGATGATTATGAAAAATAATATTTTTTGCTAGAAAACATGTTGAAATTAGATGGAAAAATACTTGAATGTCAGGTTTTTTTTAAAAAAAAAATAGTGTTTGAACTGTGGTTAAACTTAAAAAAAAACAGTTTAATCGCTCAATTGCTTAACTTTTTTTTAACTATTTCCAGTTAAATAAGATTGATTAAGATTTCTTGAAAAAAAAAATCTCAAAATCTTACACATCTTAAAGGGAACATATGCTTTTCAGTTCTTCCTTTTCATATTGAAATCACTTGTGTGGCCTATATAAAATTGGAACTGCTATGCTAGAAATATTGTAGATGTAGAGAAAAAAAGCTATTCAAATTGAGCTAATCTAATTTAATGTTCTAAACATAGCTGGGTTTAAAGTACTTTTAAATCTAAACTGATAACATTTCAATTTCTGCTTAATCTCTAATAAATATACTAGTCTGTCAATTATAGTCTCCCCCCCCCACCCCCCATCGTTTTACCAAAAGAAGATGTGAGAGCCATTGATCTATGATTTCCTGTTAAATTACGATCTGTTCCAGGTTTACAAATTTGAACAATAATTTCTTCCTTCAATTTGTTATGGAGCAAATTTTGCAATTTTCCTTTCTCTTATAGCCTGCCTTGTTGTACAAGTCTAAATATATTTTCTGCAGAGTGACTTCCTCCACAGTTATAACATTTTACAGGATTACTTCCACATTAACCATAAAGATGTTCACCTTCAAATCTACCACACCTTTGGTTTGCCCTTGTGTGGCTATATCTTGGACACTTGTAGCATCTGAAAGGCAACTGCTCAGGGAGTATTTATCTTTAAAAAATAAATAAAAGTGCTACCCACTTTTTCTCTATTCCTGAAAGCCCATAGTTGTTTAATGCCAGCAACTTCTCATTTTATTACTTTCTAAAACTCAACAGCACTTTCCCACACAAGAATCCCTAAAGTCACTCCCCAAAATCACTTTTTTCAAATAAGCAAACTTCCATCACAAAACTTTGGCTAATGCTACATCTCCAAGCTCTTTCTTTAATCCAGTTGATAAACTTTAATAGGATGTATTCCAACCATTTCTGGCTCCTCATTAAATTTAAGAATGACTTTGAAATCTTCCAACATTAATTTCTTACTTCAGTTCTTTCTTCCTCATCGTCAAAAGCCTGTCTCCTATACGCTGTTCCATTATTAAACTTTTACTTTCGTCCTCCTCTTTTATTCTCCACTATCACTACATCCATATATATTCATCCTCTGAAACCCAGTCATTACTACTAGCCAACTCTTTCACAATCTACAATATACCAAAAATGAAACTGCCTTTAAAATTCAATATATTCTTCTCACTCCTTTAGTGGTCAGCCACCTCCTCTCCAGCAGTCAGTGAAAAAGGCTTCCAAACTGGGACGGATGAAGAAGATGATGTCAAGTTGTCCCAAGATGATTCCCTGGGGGGCCTGAGCACCTTTTTAAAGGTTCTGGAAGGGTCCACTTATTGACTGAGAAGGGGGACTTAAACAGTGCACTTTAAGGTTTAATAATATGGATTTAAATTGGGAATTAAGATGGGTTTTTAGATATTTCTAAGTGTCAGATAAAATTTGTTAAATAAAGTATTGGATGTTTAGTCGGTGTGTAGATGTTTGTTAGCTCACATATGTTCTTTGTTTTCCCCGTTTCATTGCAGGTCTTTTAACCCGGGGTTGTGGTAGATCACAAAAGGCTGCCAGTGAAGATCCTTGGGAGTTGCTGCTGAAACCTTTTTTTCCTGTTTGTGTACCTGTTAAATGATGGTGAATAAACTCCTGCTTGGTCTGTACCTTGTCTCTGCCTCAAGCCTCCTGCTTAATCCAGCCGCTGAGGGCCACTCGAGCAATTAGACAACTGCAACTCCTTTTAATTAAGGCTGGGAAATTTTCACCGGCAGTCAGTGCTGAACTAATGTTTGACGTCTTTTAGCAGGTACCAGAAGGCATGACCTCATCATCCCAGTTTCAGCAGATTTATATTGGGTGCCTGTTCACTTTGGTATTGATTTTAAGAGCCTTGAAGAGCCATCAATAAAAAACATTCATAGTTTCTGGAGTTCATTCCACTGGTCATAATCCATATCTCATGAACACAAGACATGGTGTGAACATGGACAGAGGGCTAAATTTCAGAAGGTCCAAAAACCTTTTTCACCATGGTTTCCTGACTGGAACTCTGTTTAAACATGTTACATTTAAAAAAAAAATGGTTGAACAAAACAATAAACTGAAGGCCTTTGTCCATGTTAAGTGTCCTTAGATTCCTCGGGAACCCCCACAGAATCTGGCAGCTGGTTTTGAATTACATTTGCAGCATTTCATCACAAAACCGTGTCTATTATTAGTAGCATTGAGCTTTTTAAATTGGTGTTTTATTGCAGATGCCTGCATTTGTACATTTTGCTAAGCTGAAGGCTGAATTATTTTAAGTCAAACTACGTCTGTATTGCAGCAATTCAAATTAGTTAAGAATTTACACTTTTGAGAAAAAAAATTACTTCACCATTTGCAATTCGCCAAGTCTATTAAAATGTATCAGACAATAAATAATTATTCAAATTAGTTAAGAATTTACACATTTGCCCAGATCCAACTAAGACTTCAAGGTTACAAATGCCCATAAGTGGGAACATAAATAACTATAAGAGACTGAGCATAAAGGAGTGGAGTAGTTTAAGAAAAAAATCCCATGGATGCAAAAAGAATACAGTTTACTAAATTTGCTGAAACTAATAAAGACACTTATGCACAGACTGCCAAAATGGTCATGATAACAATCTCTCCAGATTCAGCCAAGTTTAAAAGCCTACCAATGAAATCTTACATTTTTCATATGATTTCCTTCTATAAATATTTTGAACACTGCATGCCTTTGGAACATTTGCTTTTGTATTATAACTCAGGAAGTTTCAACCACAGCAGCGTTTCTATCTAACTTGCAAATACAACAGAACATTTTTGGCTGCTTGGCTGGCGTTTTATAGCTAGGTCTGCACAATACATTGCAGAGTTCTCTCTATATCACACTAAGCAGCATCCATATCCCACAACAGCTTAGATTGACATAAGTATTAAGAAGTACTTAAATATGCATTGTAGATCTAAGTCTACATCTAAAAAATGTTTCAGGCCAAAATAAAAACTTTGAGACAGTTAAGAGGTGACTGAGGGATAAAGTACTCATCGTCTTGGGTCGGTTTGCTATGACACAAATTCAGAATATTTCCAGTTTAAAAATTATTTTGCACAAGTCCTATTGTTAACAAACTATTCACTAGTATTGCACGTTTCCCCAACATCATGCTGCCCCAGCTTCCACCATTTTCTATTGAAGAAAAGGCATTCTAATTTTTCTTTTAAAAGCAAATATTTCAAATACACATCATTAGGTGTCCATTAATACCATGTAGCATTGAATAGTCTGTTAAAAATCTTAAGTTCACTTTGCATGTTGCCATCACTTTAGGTTTTTAAGTAAGGCTTAACATTTTCAGAACTCCAAAGTGACAACCAGTTAACTTTAACACTTGCTTTCAGTCCTGTAATTCTCTAAAAATGACAAGAAAAAAGTGATCCCAATAAACAATGGTAATAGCAAGATGTCCCAAATTCATTTTTTTTTAAATGTGCAATCACAAAGTTGCGATTTCTCCCTCAGAGGTTCGGGTTGACGATCTTGCCCATGAAGAAAATGTTTGTCTGGCACTTGATGATCATCACCATGAAAGGACGGTTGAACTTCAGCTCTGGGGTTTGGGAGAGGAAGTAGACCATGATACCGACACCAGTAGCAGCTGCAGCAGTGGCTCCGGCCTCGTCAACGTCCAGGGTCGCTTGGTGTACAACCTTTACAGCACAATGAAAGCAGAGAGTGAAAAACTGTTCATCCCAACAAAAAGGAAAATGTTCTCTTCCTCTCCCACTCTTTACCTCAGACACAAGCAGTTTCTGTCCGTCTGCAGTGCCGCTGAGATCAGCTCGATTCCCAAACATGTCTGCCATTCCCATTTCAGTCAGCACGTCATTCAGCTTGTAGGAGGTCTTGATGGAAAACTTGGGAACAAAGATCCTTGTACTTCCTTTTTTTGGAAAATAGGAAATAAAAATGTTTTTTTAAGCACTGATCTGAAAAGAACAGATAAGTGTAGATTCCCCTAACCTTGCTTTCATACATTCCAGCCATTCAGTGAGCAGGACTGATGTCGTTCTCCAGTGTGTCCATGTGATCAGGCAACAACAGCAACATGGAGTAGGAGTTGTTGAAGGGAAGGTGGAGGACAGATGTGGCAATGGGCTGGTCGTAATAAGTGTCCACATCTTCTTCCATTCTCATCATCTGGACTGGAACCTGATGAAGGAGAGCTTTAATTGGTGAACTGGACACTAAACAGAAATGATGCATCATTGAGCTGCCCTACAGGGAAGGAGGATTTGAACCACATTGATTTCATCCATTCTGAACACGTCTGGCTCGGTCTGCTTTGGGTCAAATTGGGTTTCCCAGTTTTCCAATGAACGTGCGAAAGGCCTGGTCTACATCAATCTGAGCCAGCTGGGAGCTGTTGAAACCCAGACCAGTGAAAAGCTGCTGGTAGGTTTCCCCCCACACCCCCACAGAGAGAGCAGCCAAGGCAGCAGAAACACTAACTGGAGAGAACATGATGTTCTCCCCTTTAGAGGCAGCATGACCTGCCAAATTCCTGTACAGGCGGAAGGCAAACTCTTTGTTCGCCCAGATCACCGAGGAGATTCTATCGTCGCCGTCGCCATCTGCGAGGGGATCTTGGTCTTCCTCAGCATGATCTGACTGTTGTTGGCTTCGCTCTGCACAGATCACTGTTGAGAATATCAAAAGAACCACAGGTGGGGCCAACATGGTGACCTAAGAAAAAGGGTTACAAGTGTGTATTTTCACTGAGGTGAACTGTAAAAATTTCCTTTAAATCAGGTTTAAAAAAAAAAAGAAAAAACAAAACACACACACACACACACACACAAAGTGACTATTCTAGTTGGGGGGGAACAAGAAGAAAAAGCTTGGTTTAAGAGAGATTTCTGGGCTATATACATATTCAAGGATAGACCAACAATAGCACTGCAGCACGTAGTGCGATAGCAGCTAAATGAACGGTAATTTAACTTTTCACAATGCTGTGTTTCAACCCTATAGAAACTGTTTTCTCACATTTACACATAAATTACATTCTCTTTTTTTTCAGACAATGCAAATCTCCAAACCACTACTTACTAACAGTAACTAAAGACTTTGAAGACCAAGTCAGTATCAACCTGTCTCATGAAGTCTCGCTCACCTACTTCCCTGCAGAGATCTGCTCTTTAAAGAGGAAAACCTGACTCAGGTGTGTTAATCAAGGCTGCAGCTGCAATTTCTTGCTCGCTATCTTTAGAACATGTTTGTAGAGGAGGGTTAAGCCCTCTAGAAAACACTAGATTACCACCTAGTAGGAACTAATTAGCTGCTCAATTGTATTATATAATAAAATGATGGCTCATAAAAAAAATCCTAAAAAATAGCCTTTAGAACAAATTCACTTTGACATGAAGAATTATTCTTCTTCTTTGTGTTTATTGACGGTTGGCAAACAACTATATGGTGCATTACCACCAACAACCGTTAAGGAGTGTGGATCAGGACAACAGCCATGGAGAATTGAATCCATCCTTAATATAAATGAACGAAAGATGTATATCATATAACTGTCATGATATTGGCACGGCTGTCTGGTCTAATTTCTCATATTACACACCTGCTTAGCTCCGCCCATTCCTCATCACCTCAGATCTGTTCCCCCTTATTCTACTAGTAAATAACCAGTTCTTTGAGGCCAGGCAGTGATTCGAGCTGAGGTCGGATAGGAGGAAGGGTTGGGAATCCGGATCGAACGAAGCAAGGAAGGAGCTTGGTGGACGTTTTGACAGAGAATTATAAGTTTGAAGGGATCGGTCTCCGGGCCCCTGTCATGTTCCTGTTCCGGGCTCCCCCGGTGCGTGTCTTGTCGGGGGTAGGGGGGGAGGGGTTCTGGGTGGCTCGCGCGGGCTGGCTGGCCGGGATCCCCCCTCCCCTTTATTTATTTATGGTGGGTGGTTTGGGGGGGGGATGTTGGTCCCGACTGTGGTTTGTTCGTGGACCCTGGCACCTGTCTCTGGCCTCTGGGCCGTGGTGGTGCTGCTGGTGGGGCCCCCTTCTCTGAGCGGGCTCCCGGGGAGCGGGGCTGCCTAATGGAGTCAGTAGGGGAGCTGGCTCCCTGGGAGGCCGCAGGCCTACCAGTTTTTCCTCCCCATCCCCATGGTCCTCCCTCTGCCTGCTCCATCATACTGCCATACATGTAGGAATTTGGGGAGGGGGGCGTTACTGGAGATTGCCACTTTTCAGTGATGTCCCTCACCCCAATTTCATTATGCATTTTAGACACTTTCATTCAAAACATTCTCATCATACATCTAGGAAGTCTGGGGGGGGGGGGGGGGGGCTCATTTTGTGTGGGCCTCGCCTTGGATGTCTCTCTCCATCCCCTCCCGCATTTAGACATCGAGGGTTCTGGGCAGTTGCTCGGGGGGGTGCGCTGGCACCAGCTGCCTTCTGGAGGGGCGGCGGTCTGTGCTGGGCACCCCCTTCGGCACTCCCAGTTTTAAACACACTTAGGAACAACATGCAACAACACAACATCCGAGCAGGCGTAGGGAGGACTGAAGTCTTTTCCGCGGCCCTGCTCTCCGGCCGCCGCTTGAAGTTTGGGGCCTGGAGGGGTAGCGGTCCGCCGGGTCTGGGGTTTGGGGGGTGGTTGCTGTGGGGCCCGGACTGGTAGCCGGGGCTGGCGCCTCTGCTCTCCCCAAAAAGGGGTGGGGTGAAAGGATGGCCAGGGTGGGATGTGGAAAGAGCGGGTTTGGGTAGTCAGGGAGGAGGGGTTCGGGTTGGGTTGCCCGTGCGGATCATTGTGTCCCCCCCCCCTTTCCCCGGGTGGTCTCGGGCCGGGGGCGTCCGGTTCGGGGGCGGGATGGGGTCCTGGATCCGAGCAGCTAGGGTGGATGGTGGTTCCCCCTGCCCCCCACTGGTGGTCAGTAATATGTATGAAAGTGTCACGTGCAAGTGTGTGTACTGCGTCCCTTTTTGTGTGTGTGTTGTGAGCGGGGCACTAGGGTGAGAAGGTGTGACTGTGTTTGTGGTCCTTATTTTCTTTTTTTTTATTTCTTTCTTTATTTATATTTATATATTTTATTTATTTATTTATTTTATTTGTATGTATGTATGTGTGAATGTATGCATGTATGTGTGTATATATATATATATATATATATATATATATATATATATATATATATAAATTTTTTTGACAGGTTTGGGTCGGGTCCGCTCCCCCTCCCAAGAACATCTTGAGTCTCCCCTGTTCCGGCCCCCTCTGCTGGCTGGGGTTTGGGCTCGCTGGTGCATTAGTGGCCCTTGGGGTCAGGGCGGATCTCCGGGAGGGCGCCGGTTCGTTCCTGGTGGCTGCTTCTCGGGGCCTGGCCCTCCGGGGCTCTGTCGGGGCTCCCAGCAGGGGGCGGGGCGCCCCTGGAGCCTGGGGGCTCTGGGGCCCATGGCCGGTCCCGCTCCGGCGGGGCTGGCTGCCAGCGGGGCCCGCGTGCTCGCCTCTGCGGCTCCTGGGGGCTTCAGCACTGCGGTGGCTGTCGGTTTTCCTTGGGGTCGTCTCTCCTCGGCCTCGGATGGGGGGGGGGGGCCTCGGGGCTGGACCCTCCTGGGCGCTCTGCTCCGGGGTTATGGGTCCCCCGGGGCCATCCTCTGTGCTCAAGGAAGGCAGTTCTATGGTTCTTCACATCCACTTTTGAACACCTTTCCCTTGTATAAATTTTACATACACAAACGCACTCTCAAACACCTACGGGGGCTAGGCTCCAGGTACTTGGTGTTCACTTCTATACAGAATGCCCGTCATCCTTTTTAATAATTAGTTTAAAATAATACATGTAACTCAGCGACAACATCGTGGTGTTACTTTACTGTTTTTGTTGTACTAAATCTGTTTGCTGTTCCTTTTACATATCTCTTTGCAGGTTACGAAGCAGACTGAAACTGTATTGTCAATCTCTCCCTTTTTAAACTCTTTCCTTCACCACTTTTCTTTTCTTTCTCTCCTTGTTCTTCCTTAACTATTTCACTTTCCCACTGTCCACATAAATTTATTACATATTACGTAAATTACAATAAAGCTACTTGCAAGCATGAATCAAGCGGAGCACTAGGTCAATAGCCGACTGCTCCACTTGTGAAAGCAAAAGCTGTCAAGCTTAATTTGGCAATAAGACATCAATTCTTATAGCCACATTGCTAGACAGGACATGGGGGAAAAAATAATAATAATTCCATGATTGACACAATGCCAGGAGCTGCAGAGCTCTGAGAGCAGACAGCAGAGAGGAGAGGAGAGCAGCAGAAGGGGGGCTGAGACTCCCGACTGCACATGGGCGACCCTAGAAAAAACAGGACCCCAACATATTTGACGTCTATCGAATCACTATGAGTCAATAAACCATAAAATGTAAAGAATATGGGAAATCTGGATAATTAACAACAACTTAAACAGGGAAAATGAAAAGGAGGCCTGTGATCAAAAGGTACTTCTAAATTTGTTCTCTTTTGGTTGGTTCACCATTGGGACTGATTATTAAAATACAAAGTTTAATGTAAGCAACAGCGGAAATTGCAGCATTAACAGTGATTAATAAGGTCTAATTTGAATAGAATTAGAGTTGTCAAAGAATATGTTGTGATAATTGTCATCCTTATTAAAAATAATAAAATGACAAGGTGAGGAGTAAGATGGTGAATTAATTATTTTGCCATTGGGAAACCTCTGTGAATTTATGTGATAACATCCAAAATTATAAAACGACTTCAGAAAATTGGTTAAGTTTGGTACAGGGGAAGTAATGAACAAAAGAGAACATAGGAAAACTTATAGAATCAACTCATTAATCTCTAAACGGTGGATCTGATGAAAAGGGTTGCACACGCTGAAATGGCACTGAAGAAGGAATGCCTAATGAAGCAGCTGTCTGGTGATGGTGCAAGAGGTGTCAAGTAACTAAGTACAAATACTTTGTTACTGTACTTAAGTACACTTTTTAGGTATCTATGCTTTACTCCATTACTTATTTTTCTTCCTACTTCTGACTTCTACTCATTACATTTTCACACAAGTATCTGTACTTTCTATTCCTTACATTTTTTAAAACAAACGTTACTCGTTACTCTTGGCTTCAGTTTAATATTTATAAATATTTATTTCACGTAATGTGCGCCATCCAATGCAGATCATTGGCTCCCCAGGCGATACAATGGATGCACTTAAGACTTTCCCAGCTGTCTGCAACCTTTCCCTGAGGCTCAACACTGCACTCCCAGCTTCAGCTGCATGTGAGAGACTGTTTAGTGTAGCGGGACTGATCTCCCGTCCAAAAAGGGCACGTATTGATCACAAGAACTTTGAGAATCAGCTTCTTTTGAGGCTCAACAAAGCATTCTGGTAGTCTGATCGGGTATGCTGTCTTGGGGTCTTGATCATCAGTTATGACAATGGGGAAACCTTGTTATATGCAGTAAGATTTGAAGCTTTTTTTTTTTTTTTTTTGATGGGACTAACATACTCTTAGTTTGAATGCAAAATTGTGGCACTCTCTTACTCTGTACCATTTTCAGAACTTGTTAAGCGCTCTTAAGGGATTTGTTTATAGTGATGTAGAGTTCATTCTCATTTTAGTTTTGGTCTTGACTTGTCAGCTGTGACGGGGGTGGGACGAACATGAATACCTCATATACTACTGTGTGTGCAGAATTTTTTTTTTCTCTCTCTCTCTCTCTCTCTCTCTCTCTCTCTCTCTCTCTCTCTCTCTCTCTCTCTCTCTCTTTCTCTCTCTCTCTCTCCCCCACCCTCCCTCCCTCCCTCCACACACACACACAAACTACATAGAATGTTTTTGCACCAAAGGGTATAGTTTACCTTAGGTATTTGATGGAACTCACACATTTATGTTCTGGCAGTTCTGCAGGCTTGAATACTACCTCTGTTTGAAATTGAATTCCAATAAAGTTTGAGAGAGAACATGCTCCTTGAGTGACTTTGTCTTTGACTAATGGGTTAATGATTATGTTGTGTCTTGGGCCACATGTAGAACTAATCAGTGTTTAAATTAAGCTTTTAATTCATATAGTGGCATTTTAAAAGATTACTTTATACTTTTATACTTTAAGTAGTTTTTGGAGCACATACTTTTTCACTTTTACTTGAGTAAAGAGGTCAAGTTAATAGTATTTATACTTCTACTTAAGTAACAAATGTGTGTATTTTTGACACCACTGGATGGTATAACCAGAGGTTTGTCAACACAGAGAACCAGAACAAAATCTTCATCGGCGGGAATCCTGCATGGATTCCAGAGCACTGATTCAATGCCTGCTCAGACATGGAGCAACGAAGGACGCTCAGGCTGTCAGGAAACATGGCTGAGCAAAGGAAGCGGTCTCCACATCCGTTGACAAATGGCCGTGGAAGAGAGCTGCAACACACTGATATTTGTGAAAACCCAGCGACTGAAGGTCCACCACAAGAATTAGCACAATCCAATCAATTCAATTAATTCTGAAAGTAAAGTAAAACAAATATTGAGAATGGCAACAAGTTACTATAAAGTAACAAAATTACATAAGTGGCTAAAATTAAATTGTTCAGTGTAATTATTACATCAGTTAAGTTAACATTTTATTTTATTCCTTTGAAGGTAAACCAGCAGAGTGTTGAATAATAAAGACGATGGGTTCTCCTATGACAAAGTAATTAATGACCTCATGTACTGTTAATTAGGAAATAGGCACTTTTAAGAAGAGGATAGCAAGTTTTGAGCATTACAGAACAAATTAAGTAATCAACACTAGAGTGTCACGTTATGATTGAATGACCACGAGTTGATTGGGAAACCAATAACATATGTATTTGAAAACAGAATTATTCTGCAAGCATGGCTAAACTACGTAATCACTAGAGTAAGATTAGAGTCATAAATTAAAAGAATTTGGTTTAAAGAAATTTCAGAAATAGTTTTGAACCCTAAACTACTTTTATTTATTTCCTTTAAACTTTAGACAAGAAGGACATGTTATTTTTTACTCACTTCTCTTTGTCATTATATTCATGTTCTTAAAGTGAATTGGAACACGTTCTGCTAGTGTCACAGATCACAAGCCTCTGCTCAGTTCTGTGAGTATTTTATTTCGGTAATTAAAACCTTGGGTAAAAGTGAATCAATCAGTGCAAACAAGTCAGTGAAATGTTTGCACTGTGGTTAAACTTAAAAAAAAAAACAGTTGACTTGGTTAATTGCTTAAGTTTTTTGTTCAACATTTCCAGTTAAATAAGATAAGATTTCTTTAAAAAATAAATTCTCAAAATATTACTCTTCTTAAAGGGAACATATGCTTTTCAGTTCTTCCTTTTCACATTTAAATCACTTATGTGTGGGCTATATAAAATTGGAAACTTGTAGCATCTGATAGGCAACTGCTCAGGGAGTATCTTATCTTTAAAAAAAATGTGCTACCCACTTTTTCTCTATTCCTGAAAGCCCACAGTTGTTTAATGCCAGCAACTTCTCAATGTATTACTTTCTAAAACTTGTCAGCACTTTCCCCCACAGGAATTCCTTAAAGTCACTCCCCAAAATCACTTTTTACAAATACACACAGCACATTACCCCAGTTTTAATCTCTTTATATTGCTACTGGAACATTTTAGAGTTGATCTTGATTTTTTAGTCTTTACCTTTAGAGCCCTGAGTGTCCCAACTCCATCTTATATTACCAACTTTTTAAAACAATATTCCTTTGTCGTAGTTTGAGATCCTCCAGTTAAAGGCTATTAATGCTTCCACAAACTAAATTCAGGACCAGGGAGGATCGGTCTCTTAGAACTGTGGCCCGTATGCTGCATGCGGAGCCCTTATCTTTACGCTGTGTTGACTCTGTTCATTCTTTTAAGAAGCAGCTGAAGACCCTTTTGTTCTGTTTGGCTTTTACCGCGTTTTTTAACTAGTTTTATGCTATGTTGCATTTCTGTTGTTTTAGGTTTTCATCTTTTATTTTGTGTTTTATGTTTATTGTGCAGCACTTTGTTGTTTTTATCCTTTGAAAAGTGCTACATAAATAAAGTTTACTTACTTTGTTACATATATATGTATGTAAATCAGTATACCCAGAAGGCTACGACCATGTATCCAAATAACCATGGCAACGACGCTGTCAGACAGTCACAGACACTTCAAGGGATATTTGTTCTGAATGAAAGCAAACCTACAGCTTCCTGAATGACATTAGCCACTCATTTGAGAAACTGGCTGAAAATAAAGTTTGTGTTAGTAGCTATACTAATTTTGTTCTACAATGTGTACTTAACCCAAACGGCGCTGTCCAGCTGCTGCATTGAGCTCGGTTATAGCTCAATGCTGATCACTGCGATGTAGAGAATATGTGTCCCCACACACACTTTGTGGAATACTTGAAAACTTTAAAACAAGCCTGGATGTTACGTAAAAGCATTGCAGTCCCATCCAGCGCACACTGAGTCTGCTCTTATTTTGCTCCAGACACCTGTTAATGAATATAATTATAATGGTATAGCGGCATTCTGAGCATGACTAAAGCAATACGACTGCAGTCAGAGCTCTGATTATATTTAAAATTGGCTCCTTGCTCCAAGTGAGACCCTGGTTTAGGGAACTTATCTGAACAATTTATGGGGCCGTCCCAGGGGGCTGGTGTAGGACGGCTAAGAGATGACAGCTTCCTCGGAAAATCTCCGGTTGCAGAGAACGCAGCAGAGATAGAACCTGAAACTAGACTTTGGCACTGGCAACACGTGGTTCCTCCTGGTTTCCCTCTGCAGTGCTGGAGCCAGTTAACAAATAACTACCCTGGGCAATCTGAACCAATTGATCCTCATGTGCCCTCCAGATAGGTAGGATCTCTGAAAGACGATGCATTCTTCCATCAGCGAAATCCTCCAGTAGTGCCAACATTGCCATTCTACAATCATGCACTACTTTACGCTGCCATTTATTGGCATGTATGATAGTCTCCACTTTAGGAATAATCACCTTTGATTTGTTAGGAATTAATCTGCTCATCCGACCACATTTTGTTTTTCAGTGAGCACAAAAGAGCCCCTCAATGATTCATATGCCTTTCATGCTCCTCAGTGCACAGACTGATGTGCATTTACAGCTACATGTGACAAAAACAGAAGAATTCACAGTTTACATCTGACTGAGGTTGTTTCCATCATTATGGGGTGTGTTACGTTATTGTATGAATGCTAAAAGTGATTCTATTTTTTTAAACCATAAACTCTCAAACTTGTGAAAAAAAAAATTCAGATTTGGTGCTCCAAAAAGGTTGGATTTTGGTGAGTTTTAGCACTTTGTGGTTTTATATTGTAAATCAAAGTTTCTGTAGCTTTTGCTAAGTTTAACGGCAGGTGAGAAATTTGCATGGATTAGCTACTGCACACTGCTATGCAAGTGTCCTTTTTGTACATGCCATATTAGACATTAAACATTACACCACAAGTTTTTTTGTGCACACCAGCAGCCTCAGGTATAACCTTACTGAAAAGGGTGCACTTTGTTTTATCATGCACTTCACTTGTTAATTTTTTAAACAAAGTCCTACTTTTCCCTTTTTAAATAAAACCAACACATGAAGCAATAAAACCTTTTAGAGAATTAGGAGAGCTAAGGCAGGGAGTCTTCATCAGAAAGCAAGGGGAAAGGGAACTGGACCAAAAAGCCGGTCCTTTTACATAACCTACACTAAAACAATTGCTAAATAAATTTGCCAATAAAAGGGTGTGCCTTGCAAGTCCAGGTAAACGTACACTGTTGAGTTTTTCTGTTGTAAATTTCCCAGTGATCACTATTTATCAAATCCTTTTTAATTCAATCAGATGTCATGCAGACAGTTTGGCTTTGTGTTGCATTTATTTTAGGACATTTCTTTATTCAGGAGCAGTAAATACAAATGTTAATGCATCTCATGTGTGTATGCAGTGAGAACAATACACCACACAAAGTATTTTCTTTGTATTAGTCTGTACTAACAAAGATGGGATCTCTTCCCTCAGAGGTTTGGGTTGACAATCTTGCCAATGAAGAGAATGTTTTCTGGAACTCGCTCAGTGATGATCACCATGAAAGGACGGTTGAACCGCAACTCTGGGTACTTGATGTAGGAAAGTGGCCGGAATTTGATACCGGTGGCTGCTGCTGCAGTGGCTCCGGCCTCATCGACATCCAGTGTGGCTTGGTGCACCACCTTTACAGCACAATCAAAGCAGAGCGGGTCAAACATGTCAACAGAACATGAGCAAAGACATTTTTCCCCTCATTTGCAGCCTTTTTACCTTAGAGACAAACAGGCAGTCTGCAATGCCGCTCAGATTTGCACGATCCCCAAACATGTCTGCCATTCCCATTCCAGTCAGCACATCATTCAGCTTGTAGGAGGTCTTGATGGAAAACTTGGGAACAAAGATCCTGTACGTCCTAAAAAAAACACACACACACAATTTTAAGCACTCATCAATTATGACTTGGAAAAAAACATTAATTGGTACTTAATGTAGAATTTCTTTACCCTGACTTCATCCACTTCAACCATTTAGTAACATGTGCGGGGGAGATATTGCGCTCCAGCACTGCCATATTGTCAGGTAAGAGCAGCAGCATGGAGTATGAGTTGTTGAAAGGCAGGTGGAGGACTTTTGTGTTTATGGCCTGGTCATCATAGATTTTAACATCTTCTTTCTTTGTCATCATCTGGACTTGAACCTGGAGAATGAAAGTTGGACAGTTAGTTGGTTGGAAAATAAATACAAGATGTCTCATATCTGCTTCGCCTGTTTGGATGTATGACTTTGAACCTCATTGCTTTCGTCCACTCTGAACCTGTCCATAAAGGTGTACCGAGGATTAAACGGAGTTTCCCATTTACCTGTTCGAGTGAAGACAATCATGTCACCTAAAAAAAAAAAAAATGACTTCACAGTGAAAGAGGAGAGAGATCTCCCAGCATGAGACCATTTACCTTTGTAGTAGATGTAGCTGAGGAGATACATGACTGTTCTTGGATCCAGGCTTTCTACCAGCTTGTCTATCTTCCCATTAGTCTTACCCGATACATACTGATTGATGGTATCGGCGCTCTCTGTGGTGTTGGCAAAGTCAACATTGAAGCCCTCGGCAGAATAGGACTGCTTCAGGACATCCAGGAACTCAGGGTTTGCATTGAAGCGGTTGTCTACGAACACAGCGGTGCCTTGGCTGAGGTCCTCATGAGATGCTTTGTTTGCAAGGAGTGTACGAAAGGCCTGGTCTACATCTGTCTGAGCCAGCTGGGAGCTGTTGAAGCCCATCCCTCTGAAAAGCTGCTGGTGAGTCTCCCCCCGGGCCCCCACCATCAGAGCAGCCAAGGCAGTGGAGATGCTAACTGGAGAGAAGAAGATGTTTGTGCCATTGGAGGATGCATGATCCGCCAACTTCGTGTACAGACGGAATGCAAACTCTTTGTTTGCCGAGGTCACCAGCGACATTTTGTTGTCACTGCCATCTCCAGCGGGGCCTTGGGCCTCCTCGCCGTGCCCTATGTGATGATGGCTTCTTCCTACACAGACCACTGCTGATAAGATCCAGAGAGCCAGGGGTGCATGCATCGTGAACTGAAACAAAGGGTCAAAAGTGCTATTTGTTTTGCTTACACAATATGTGTTGTTGCACATAGACCTGGTGAAATCTCAAAACCTACTAAGTTGGTTCTACAGGTTCTAGATTAATATACAAGTCTTGGTTTGCTCCATAAAAATATATCAGTTTTCCATATAGACAGCCATCTTGATTAAAGTGATTAATTTGTTTTCTTCATGTGTCAGATCTGACAAAATTTCACACAATATATAATAAACAGAAAAGCTAAACTCAAACTCTTTAAGATGATTTGATTTGATTTCCTTTGTGACACTTTACGGCATGGATAAATACTAAAAAACATGTTTTTTTCCCCCACCATCTCAAAGCAATTGTTTTATTGTAGAGCTGGATTTTAAATGAAAAGCTAACATGTTATTAAAACTCTACTCATGTTCTGGAAAAACATTTCAACATATACTTTAAACACGAAGAGCATTTGTTTTCTATAAAATGTGTGAACTACTTACCTTTTCCTGGCTGCAACTCAGTTTTCCCTCTTACTACAGGCTGGAGGGGAAAGAGCCTCTGTTTATATCAACGATCAGGTGAACTTTGATTTTGTTTATTCTCTTTCCAAACTTCTTATTTGTTCTACATTTCAGCTGTGTAACAGTGGACCAGTCGCTACCAATCATGGCATTGCAGTTTGGAAAGGTTTCAATAAAAGCACAAAAAAACAACAAGTGAACAATGCACATTTTACCATATTTTATGGTACAATATAAAATCTCTTAATGCTTATTTGTACCAATGATTGTTAAGGGTTCTTATGAAAATCATGTATCCCTAAAACATTTTTGTTTCGTCCACTTTGACATATATCACAATTCAGATGTTTATACAAAATAATATTTTTTGCTACAAAATATGTTGAAATAAAGATGGAAAAATACTTGAACGTCAGGGTTTTTTAAAACAGTGTTTGCACTGTGGTTTAAATTTAAAAAACTTTTTAGGTGCTCTGGCTCCTCATTGAATTTAAGAATGACTTTGAAATCTTCCAACATTAATTTCTTATTTCAGTTCTTTCTTCCTCATCCTCAAAAGCCTGTCTCCTATACGCTGTTCTATTATTAAACTTTTACTTTCCTCCTCCTCTCTTATTCTCCACTATCACTACATCCATATATTCATCCTCTGAAACCCAGTCGTTACTACTAGCCAACTCTTTCACAATCTACAATATACCAAAAATGAAACTGCCTTTAAAATTCAATATATTCTTCTCACTCTTTTAGTGGTCGGCCACCTCCTCTCCAGCAGTCAGTGAAAAGGCTTCCAAACTGGGACGGATGAAGACGATGATGTCAAGTTGTCCCAAGATGATTCCCTGGGGGGCCTGAGCACCTTTTAAAGGTTCTGGAAGGGTCCACTTATTGACTGAGAAGGGGGAACTTAAAGAGTGCACTTTAAGGTTTAATAAAATGGATTTAAATTGGGAATTGAAATGAATTTTTAGATATTTCTAAGTGTCAGATAATATTTGTTAAATAAAGTATTGGATGCTTAGTCGGTTTGTAGATGTTTGTTAGCTCACATATGTTCTTTGTTTTCTCCGTTTCAATGCAGGTCTTTTAACCCGGGGGTGTGGCAGATCACAAAAGGCTGCCAGTAAAGATCCTTGGGAGTTGCTGCTGAAACCTTTTTTTTCCCTTTTGTGTACCTGTTAAAAGATGGTGAACAAACTCCTGGTTGGTCTGAAACTTGTCTCCGCCTCAAGCCTCCTGTTTAATCCAGACGCTGAGGGCCATTCGAGCAATTAGACAACTGCAACTCCTTTTAATTAGGGTTGGGAAATTTATACCTGCAGTCAGTGCAGAACTAATGCTTCGCGTCTTTTAGCAGGTACAAGGAATGGCAAGGCAAGGCAAATTCATTTATATAGCACAATTCAGTACAGAGACAATGCAAAGTGCTTTACATGATTAAAATATAGGGGAAAAAAACAATAAAAGCAAGTAGGGATAGTGTAGAAACAAAAAAAGAACATTTGAAAACAGTAAAACATTTTAACTTGAACATTCAAAGGCAATTTTAAACAAATGTGTTTTTAATCTTGATTTAAAGGAACTCAGGCTTTCAGCACTTTTATAGTTTTCTGGAAGTTCGTTCCAGATAAGTGGAGCATAGGAACTAAATGCTGCTTCTCCGTGTTTGGTTCGTGTTCTAGGTATGCAGAGAAGGCTGGAGCCAGAAGACCTTAGTGGTCTGGATGGTTGATACACTGATAACAAGTCTGTGATGTATTTAGGAGCTAAGCCATTTAAGGATTTATAGACTAACAGAAGTATTTTAAAGTCTATTCTCTGAGATATAGGGAGCCAGTGTAAGGACTTTAGAACTGGGGTTATGTTCTCTACTTTCTTACTCTTAGTGAGGACGCGGGCAGCAGCGTTCTGGATCAGCTGCAGCTGTCTGATCCACTTTTTAGGCAGACCTGTGAAAACACCGTTGCAGTAATCTATTCTACTAAATATAAACGCATGGATTAGTTTTTCCAGATCCTGCTGAGACATCAGTCCTTTAATCCTAGAAATGTTCCTCAGGTGATAGAAAGCTGACCTTGTAATTGTCTTTAGATGCTTTTGGAGGTTCAGGTCTGAGTCCATCACTACTCCCAGATTTCTGGCCTGATTAGTGGTTTTTAGCTGAAGCGACTGAAGCTGCGTGCTAACTTTTGATCTATCCTCTATTGGTCCAAAAATTATTACTTCTGTTCTGTTTTTATTCAATTGAAGAAAATTTTGGCACATCCACATATTGATTTCTTCTAGGCATTTACTCAGTGCCTGAACTGGTTCATAGTCATCTGGTGACATGGTGATGTTGAGCTGTGTGTCGTCTGCATAGTTTCGGTAGCTGATGTTGTTATTTTTTATTATCTGAGCAAGAGGGAGCATGTAGATATTGAACAGGAGGGGACCCAGGATGGACCCTTGGGGAACTCCACATGTGATTTTTGTCGTCTGGGATGTAAAGTTACCTACTGACACAAAAAAAGTCCCTGTCCTTTAAGTAGGATTTAAACCAGTGGAGAGCTGTACCAGAGAGGCCGACCCAGTTCTCCAGACGCTCTAACAGAATAGACAAGCTGGTAGAAAGCCTGGAGTCTGTTCTTTCTCCACCTGCGTTCAGCTTTACGACATTCCCTTTTTTCACTTCTAACTGATGGAGCATTTCTCCACGGAGATTTTTTTCTTCCCGGAAAGAACTTTCACTTTAACTGGAGCAATGCAGTCAATGATGCTTGAGACTTTAGACTGAAAGTTATCTACTAGCTCATCTACTGAGTTGCAGCCCAAGGTTGAAGTATCAGAGTAAGCTTGAATAAAAGTTTCCGCGGCATTGTCTTTAAAGGTCCGTTTTCCTACGATATCCCTTTGGCTAAATGAGTCACTGGAAATGATGCTTTCAAAGGTAACAGAAAAGTGATCAGATAGGGCAACATCCGTTACATTGACCTGTGAAATTTTTAGACCTTTAGTGATGATCAAGTCTAAAATATGTCCCTGTTTGTGTGTTGGCTGTTTAACATGTTGACTTAAACCAAAGTTTCTAAGTGTGTCACACAGTTCTTTTGCACTTCTGTCTTCAGGGTTGTCAACGTGAAAGTTGAAATCTCCCACAATAATTAAACAGTCATAATCAACACATATCACAGACAGCAGGTCACTAAAATCGTTAAAAAAGTTTGATGTGGACTTAGGAGGCCTGTAAACATTCAGAAACATAGTTCGTACCGGGCTCTTTACCTGGAGAGCCAAATGTTCAAAAGAGTCAAATTTTCCTAAAAACACCTTTTTACACTTTAGTGAATCATTAAACAATGTTGCTACTCCTCCACCTTTCCTTTGCTGTCTGCTCTCACAAAGAAAATTGTAGTTTGGAGGTGTTGACTCCATTAGTATAGCTGCTTCACTAAATTCATGCAGCCATGTTTCTGTTAAAAACATTACATCAAGATTATTGTCAATAATGAAGTCATTAATTAAAAGGGATCTTCCTGACAGAGATCTAATATTTAATAAACCCAGTTTATATGACTTAGTGGTTGATGATGTCTCTGTGACAGGTTGCATCTGACAGTTTATGATTTTTAAGTATTTGTTCCTGTTTATCCTTTTGTTTTTCTTATTTCTGCCATGTATTATCACAGATATTCCATAATCTCCGGCGAAAGGCCCCGGCTGATGCTGGGAACTGTCATGTCTGATAAACGTGTGGCCAGGGGCCAATCTGTATCACAGCAAAGTAATTTGGAGTTCCTCAGTACCAGAGTGTTCTGTGATACGTGCAGGAGGAGGATCTGAGGCTCTGAGGCCTTTGGAGAATCCTGGTTTATTCACAGCAGAATGGCTATGTGGAGAGGATGTCATCTGTAGGCCAATCTTAAATACTTTGTTCATGTTATGAGAAAATTCCAGAAAAGGAACTTCTGGGCTTTGTGGAGAAGAAGGGGAGGCGGGTCCAGTCTGGACCGGTGTTTGTGACGATGGAGGTTCTTGGTCCTCTCTTTGTCCTGCTGAGATCTGGGATGAATCGTCCTGTAGCTCTGACAACGCCTCATTCTGTGTCATCTTTCTGGCCATCTTTATCTTGGCTTGTTCGGGCTGCACTGGGCTTATCATTTGTTTTGGCACTGGATGTACTTTGTTTTGGAACAAAGCTGATGGAGCATGGTTCACAGAATAGAAGATGTTTGAAATCAGTCGTTTTGCACCTGACCTATTTAGAGAGAAACAATCTCTGTTGAACAGATGTCTTCTTTCCCAGAAGATGTTAAAGTTGTCTATGAAGGTTACAGTTGTTTCTTTGCATGTTTTTTCCAGCCATTTGTTTAGCATCAGAATTCTGGAAAAAATCTCTTCTCCGCAGTTAGCGGGTGCGTGAGGCCTCTTTTAATACTTCTGATTTTCTTATGTGGGTGACGTCGCTCAGGGCTTCAGCTTGTATTATGAGGTTTTCCAAGGTCGGACGTTTTTTCAAGACCCTTGGAAGGTCTGTCTGAAGGATGTCTGTTAAATCAGACATCAGGCCACTGTTCAGATCGTTATGAATCAACACCTCTGTATTTTTCTTGTTACAGAAATGTTTAATCCCCCTTACAGAACCATTGCATAATATCAGGGTCCTTGGCCCTGTGGCATGTCTTTTCTCTGATGTCTTAGAACGAAAATCGTTGACATACCTCTGGTTTTTGTCCTCCTGGGTCACATTTTGGAGCGGAGCAAATCTGTTTAGTAACGGAATTCCAGCATTTCCAGCAGGTTTACTCCTATCATTTGTTTTGAGAACAGCCCGCTGTTGTTTCCCTTGTCCTGGGACATCTCTCTGTAGTCTCGGCCAGTTTTCTTTGTCTAGGCGTGGGGTTCGTTGATCCTTTGGTCTTGCACCCAGAGTGGTCCAGGGATTCTCATTTTCCTCAGGGAACTGTTTGTTCCATTTGTTCATTTCCATGCGCGGCGTTTACATCATAATTCACTTCAAGTCGACAGATTTTCAGTTCCATAACAGCTATCTTCTGTAAAAGCTTGTCAAAGTCCATTGTGTTGAAGGAAGGCATCTTTTCAAAATCAAAATAAAAAAATAAGTAAAAGAAAATAAATAAATAAAAACTAAATCCAACTTTCTGTGGTTTAGGTTAAGAGATAAAAAGGAGATAAAAAGTAAAAGGCAGGAAAATGCAAGCAAGCAGAGAGCAAAGAAAAAAGCAACCGAACAGGCAGAGAGGCAGGCACAAGAAGGCATGACCTCATCATCCCGGTTATAGCTAATTTATATTTGGTGCCTGTTCACTTTGGTATTGATTTTAAGAGCCTTTGAGAGCCATCAATAAAAAACATTCATAGTTTTACTAATAGCTGTCCCTGTTGTTTGGATAAAGATTTATTCTGGCTGAACAAAGAGCTGTCTTTCCCAGATTTCCCCTGGTTAGGTTTCAAAAGGTTCAAAAGTGTGATTTTTGTCAACTTGGGTTGAGAAAAAAAATTACTTCACCATTTGCAATTCGCCAAGTCTATTAAAATGTATCAAACAATAAATAATTATTCAAATTAGTTAAGAATTTACACATTTGCCCAGATCCAACTAAGACTTCAAGGTTACAAATGCCCATAACTATAAGAGACTGAGCATAAAGGAGTGGAGTAGTTTAAGAAAAAAATCCCATGGATGCAAAAAGAATACAGTTTACTAAATTTGCTGAAAGTAATAAAGACACTTATGCACAGACTGCCAAAATGGTCATGACAACAATCTCTCCAGATTCAGGCAAGTTTGAAAGCCTACCAATTAAATCTTACATTTTTCATATGATTTCCTTCTATAAATATTTTGAACACTGCATGCCTTTGGAACTTTTGCTATTGTATTATAACTCAGGAAGTTTCAATCACAGCAGCGTTTCTATCTAACTTGCTAATACAACAGAACATTTTGGCAGCTTGGCTGGCGTTTTATAGCTAGGTCTGCACAATACATTGCAGAGTTCTCTCTATATCACACTAAGCAGCATCCATATCCCACAACAGCTTGGATTAACATAAGTATTAAGAAATACTTAAATATGCATTGTAGATCTAAGTCTACATCTAAAAAAATGTTTCAGGCCAAAATAAAAACTTTGAGACAGTTAAGAGGTGGTAATGTGATCAAGACATTAGGAAACAAGTTTTCAATGCCTTTTAAAAACACACACACACACCAGAAGTGATGGAAATATTGAATGGCAATTACACCCCCATGGCTGACTGAGGGATAAAGTACTCATCGTCTTGGGTCGGTTTGCTATGACACAAGTTCAGAACATTTCCAGTTTAAAAATTATTTTGCACAAGTCCTATTGTTAACAAACTATTCACTAGTATTGCACGTTTCCCCAACATCATGCTGCCCCAATTTCCACCATTTTCTATTGAAGAAAAGGCATTCTAATTTTTCTTTTAAAAGCAAATATTTCAAATACACATCATTAGGTGTCACGAACGAGAGACAGGGGACCCAGTATTCAGCCAGACAAAAAGTAGGTATTTGTTATGAACAAATGTCCAAACACAAACCAAGAACAAAAAAAAAACAAACCCAACAGGGCGCACGGGTGAAAAACAAACCGAAAATGTTTCAAAAAAAATAAAAAAATCTCTAAGAACAAAAAGTCTGGCGGACGTCTTGGAGGACGGCCCCGGCGTGTCAGGTTCTCCGGCGGACGTCCCGGAGCACGGCCCCGGCGTCTCAGGTTCTCCGGCGGACGTCCCGGAACACGGCCCCGGCGTCTCAGGTTCTCCGGCGGACGTCCCGGAGCTCCGGTGAGTCAGAAGCCCCAGGCTGAGGTGGGACATCGGCGAAGGCCAGAGGTCTTGAAACATGCACACCCACGCAGACTCGGGCCGTGGTGTGTGCAACAGGAACCTCTGTGCCCAATGCTCCGACATGCACCGTCTCCGCACAGGCAGCAGCAGTGAGCGCACCCACGCAGACTTGGGCTGTGGCGTGCACGGCAGGAACCTCTGTGCCCGGCGGCGCAGCGTGCTCCACACCCACGTAGACTGGGGCCGTGGCGTGTGATGCAGCTGCTGGACTACTGCTGGGTGGCACAGGGGAAACCCGGCTGGGCGCTGCTAGGCGAAGTTGTGAGGCAGGGACCAGGCGGGGAATAGGCAGGGGATGAAGTCCTTCACGGAGGATGAACGGGATCTCCGCCCGGATCGCCTCCATGTCCAACCTCTCAGGCTTTCTGCTCAGCCTTTGAAGTAATTCCACCTGAGCAAATACCCTCTCCCATATAGCCTGATTTTCCTTTGGTCGGAATATGGTGGAAAAAAAGAAAAAGAGGAGAGTACAAAAAAAAACAAAAAAAACAACGTACTTGTCTAGCGATGGGTCTGGTTATGGCCACATCATTCTGTCAAGAACTAGAGACAGATGGACCCAGTATTCAACCAGACAAGCAGAGGTACGTTTTAAGAAGGTTTATTTTTCCAAAAACAGATGTTGTGAGCAGAAACCAAGACAGGCAGGCAAAAATGAAGGGCAGGACAAAAACAAAGCTTGTGGTAAAAAACAGTCCAAGGCAAAAAAGCAGGCAATCAGATAAGGGAGGATAAACACAGTACAGGGAATGCTGGCAAAAACTCACCCATGGACATGGCAGAAACAAACAATGATGTGGCCCCGGCGTGTCGGTATGTCCGGTGCCTGGCTACAGAGCAGGGCCCTTGGAGGGCGGAGTCGACGAAGCAAGCAGGGCCCTTCGAGGGCGGAGTCGACGAAGCAAGCAGGGCTTTCGGAGGCCGGCGTCGGAGCAGGTCTTTCGGAGGCCGGCGTCGGAACCGGACCCGACGCCTTGAGAGAGAGAGAGCATAACCTGGTGCCGGACTACGAGCTAGAAGAGGCGCCTGGCTACAGAGTTCAGGAGGCGCCTGGCTACAGAGTTCAGGAGGCGCCTGGCTACAGAGTTCAGGGGATGCAGGCCCCGGGCTACAGGCTTCAGGTTCAGACGGGGCCTGGCTACAGGCTTCAGGAGGTCCCGGGCTACAGGCTTCAGGAGGCCCCGGGCTACAGGCTTCAGGAGGCCCCGGGCTACAGGCTTCAGGAGGCCCCGGGCTACAGGCTTCAGGAGGCACCGGCCTACAGGCTTCAGGAGGCACCGGCCTACAGGCTTCAGGAGGCACCGGCCTACAGGCTTCAGGAGGCCCCGGCCTACAGGCTTCAGGGGGGACCTGGCAACCTAGGCGGAAAAGCAACTCCCGCACGCCTGACTCCAACTGAGAAATCGAATTCTTCACAACAGACCGCCACTGTTTGTCGGCCGATGGGTCCATGTTTGGCCAGATCATTCTGTCACGAACGAGAGACAGGGGACCCAGTATTCAGCCAGACAAAAAGTAGGTATGATTAAAGAAGGTTTAATGGAGGTGTTCTTCACAATGCAGGGACAAGCAGGCTCGGTGGTCAGAATAACAGTCAAAAATCCGGTACACAAGAAGCAATCCAAAAACAAGCAGAAGTACAGATCGGGGTAAGGCAAACTCAGAATATCACCAGGGAGGTCCAGGTCAGAAAAACGGGTAGGCAGACAGACAGGGCAGGGAAAAACAGGTTCAGGATGGCTCAGACGTCAAAAAGGCAATTGGGTAATATCAACAGACATTATGGATGCTGGACAAAACTCACCAAAGGTTTGTAAAGACAAACAATGATGTGGCAGATTGCAGGGGGCAGAGGCAGGTATAAGAAAGGGAGTGATCAGGTGAATGGAGTGAAACTAATTAGTGACATGGGTGGAGCTAATCGGGAACAGGGAAGTGCTTGGGAGTAAAACTGAAGCCGATTGGATGGTGACTGGTGAAGGGGAGTAACAGGAAGACAAAAGAATGCTGGCAGGTGAACTGAGTTTAGACTGGTGACAGAAATGGACTGAGCAGGCCGGATAAACTTATAACCTAAAACAAAATCAAACACTAAGACAGAACCTAAAATAGAAACTGAACTTAAGGCAGGAGAGTGAAGTAGTTGATCAAATAAACAAAATCCATAACCAAATCCAAATCATGACAATTAGGTGTCCATTAATACCATGTAGCATTGAATAGTGTGTTAAAAATCTTAAGTTCACTTTGCATGTTGCCATCACTTTAGGTTTTTAAGTAAGGCTTAACATTTTCAGAACTCCAAAGTGACAACCAGTTAACTTTAACACTTGCTTTCAGTCCTGTAATTCTCTAAAAATGACATGAAAAAAGCGATCCCAATAAACAATGGTTATAGCAAGATGTCCCAAATTAAGTTTTTATTAAATGTGCAATGACAAAGCTGCAATTTCTCCCTCAGAGGTTCGGGTTGACGATCTTGCCCATGAAGAAAATGTTTGTCTGGCACTTGATGATCATCACCATGAAAGGATGGCTGAACTTCAGCTCTGGGGTTTGGGAGAGGGAGTAGACCATGATACCAACACCAGTAGCAGCTGCAGCAGTGGCTCCGGCCTCGTCAACATCCAGGATCGCTTGGTGTACAACCTTTACAGCACAATGAAAGCAGAGAGTGCAAAACTGTTCATCCCAATAAAAAGGAAAATATTTTCTTCCTCTCCCACTCTTTACCTCAGACACAAGCAGTTTCTGTCCGTCTGCAATGCCGCTGAGATCAGCACGATCCCCAAACATGTCTGCCATTCCCATTTCAATCAGCACGTCATTCAGCTTGTAGGAGGTGTTGATGGAAAACTTGGGAACAAAGATCCTTGTACTTCCTTTTTTTTTGGAAAATAGGAAATAAAAATCTTATTTTAAGCACTGATCTGAAAAGAACAGACAAGTGTAGATTCCCCTAACCTTGCTTTCATACATTCCAGCCATTCAGTGACATGAGCAGGACTGATGTCGTTCTCCAGTGTGTCCATGTGATCAGGCAACAACAGTAACATGGAGTAGGAGTTGTTGAAGGGAAGGTGGAGGACAGATGTGGCAATGGCCTGGTCGTAATAAGTGTCCACAACGTCTTCCATTCTCATCATCTGGACTGGAATCTGATGAAGGAGAGCTTTAATTGGTTAACTGGACACCAAACAAAAATATTGCATGTGTTTAGCTGCCTTACAGGGAAGGAGGATTTGAACCTAATTAATTTCATCCATTCTGAACACTTCTGGCTTGGTCTGCTTTGGGTAAAATTGGGTTTCCCAGTATCCTGTTTGAAAACAGACACATTTGCATACATAGTTCACATATTAAAGCCAAAATAAAGCAACCATTAGCAAGAAGACCTACCTTTGAAGTAGATGTAGCTGAGGAGATACATGACCGTGGTTGAATCCAGGCTTTCAACCAGTTTGTTTATCTTTCTGTTGGTTTTACCTGACACATACCCGTTGATGGTATCGGCGCTCTCTGTAGGTTTGGTGAAGTCAACATTGAAGCTGTCGGCATAATAGAACTGCTTCAGGACATGCATAAACTCAGCTGCTGAAAAGCTGCTGGTGGGTTTCCCCCCGCGCCCCCACAGAGAGAGCAGCCAAGGCAGCAGAAACACTAACTGGAGAGAACTTGATGTTCTCTCCTTTAGAGGCAGCATGACCTGCCAACTTCCTGTACAGGCGGAAGGCAAACTCTTTGTTTGCCCAGATCACCGGGGAGATTCTGTCGTCGCTGTCGCCATCTGCAAGGGCATCTTGGTCTTCCTCAGCATGATCTGGCTGTTGTTGGCTTCGCTCTGCACAGATCACTGTTGAGAATATCAAAAGAACCACAGGTGGGGCCAACATGGTGACCTAAGAAAAAGGGTTACAAGTGTGTATTTTCACTGAGGTGAACGGTAACATTTCCTTAAATTCAGGTTTAAAAAAAGAAAAAACAAACACACACACACACACACACAAAGTGACTATTCTAGTTGGGCGGGGGGGGGGGGGGGCAAGAAGAGAAAGCTTGGTTTAAGAGAGATTTCTGTGCGATATACATATTCAAGGATAGACCAACAATAGCACTGCAGCGCGTAGTGCAATAGCAGCTAAATGAGCGGTAATTTAACTTTTCACAATGCTGGGTCTCAACCCTATAGAAACTGTTTTCTCACATTTACACATAAATTACATTCTTTTTTTTTTGTCACACAATGCAAATCTCCAAACCACTACTCACTAACAGTAACTAAAGACTTTGAAGACCAAGTCAGTATTAACCTGTCTCATGAAGTCTCGCTCACCTACTTCCCTGCAGACATCTGCTCTTTAAAGAGGAAAACCTGACTCAGGTGTGTTAATCAAGGCTGCAGCTGCAATTTCTTGCTCGCTATCTTTAGAACATGTGTGTAGAGGAGGGTTAAGGCCTCGAAAACACTAGATTACCACCTAGTAGGAACTAATTGGCTCCTCAATTGTAATATTTAATAAAACAATGGCTCGTAAAAAAAGTATCACTCATCTGCAAAACAATTATCCTATGGAGCAAATTCACTTTGCCATGGAGAATTAAATCCATCCTTAACATAAATGAACGAAAGGTATATATCATATACCATATCATAAAAATATAATAATTGTCAGAATCAGTGCTACCATTTTAATCAAAAGTTAAACAATTAGACTATATTCTTGAACCACAATAATTATCTCATTAAGGATTAGACTTTTGTGAATAATCCAATGAAGACATAAGGCATAAACCTATTAAATCACACATAAATATACTCTAACTACTTAGAGGTATTCCAATGGGAAATGAGAAGGACTGTTCAGAGTGCCACTCGTTTATTAAGGACCCACGTTTCTCACTGTCTCTCAAAGGCCCGGTGTTTTGTTGCAGTCATTGTTGATCCAGCCTCAAAGTTTCACTCCAGGGAGGCACCGACTCATCATCTGACATAGGCGTTGCATTGGCACGGTATCTCTCATCGGTATTCAGAACCAGATCAGTAGGTGGGCAAATGACAAATCTTACTGGGTAGGATGGGTTTTCTCTCTAGAAAACAAAGCTGGCTGGAATTTAAAGATTAGATGGTTAACAGATAGTAAGAACTTACTGTGACTAAAACATTGATGAAACTGATTGGACTCCTGCTTGGTGCCGGCTCATGTCTCTTAGCCCATCCATCATCTTCTCTGTCTGCCTCTCTTCCTGCCCAAGCATTGAGCGCGCAGACATCACCCTGTTGTATTGTCATCCGGTGTATAATTTGGTACACATGTGGGGTGTACCACGCTTAGTTTGAAAGAATTGACCTTCTTTTTTGACCTTTAGTATGATAATCTGTGACTTAGGAGAGCTAAGGCAGGGAGTCAACAGAAAGCAAGGGAAAAGGGAACTGGACCAAACAGACGGTCCTTTTACATAACCTACACTAAAACAATTGCTAAATAAACTTTTGCCTGAAAAAGGGTTTGCTTTGCAAGTCCAGGTAAACGTACACTGTTGAGTCCTTTTGTTGTAAATTTCCCAGTGACCATTTTTTTCCACCATCTCAAAGCAATTGTTTCATTGTAGAGCTATATTTTAAATGAAAAATGTAAGAGCCATTGACCTATGATTTCCTGTTACTACCTTTACGCCTGACTGAGGTTATTTTCATCATTATGGGGTGTGTTACATTATTGTATGAATGCTAAAAGTGATTCTGTTTTGTAAACCATAAACTTTCAAACTTGTGAAAAAAAACTTCAGGTTTGATGCTCCCAAAGGTTGAATAAAACTAAACAAAGTTAAATTTCAATGGATTTTGGTGAGTTTTAGCACTTTGTGGTTTTCTATTGTAAATCATTAAACATTAGACCAGGGGTGTCAAACATACGGCCCGCGGGCCGGATCCGGCCATCAGATTTGACTTTCACAAGTGGACAAGATAAAAGGAAGAGAATGATAAAACAATTATTGAAAAAAACATGTACTTCGTTTAATTGAAAATATGCAGTTCCTATATTGTCCATGAGGGGCGTTGTGTTTTAATTAGCAGATTAAGCTTCAGGTGTGGAAAAATTCAAATCATTTCTTAATTTTTATCTGTTTGATGTATTTTGTCATGCAGGACAGTGTTTTTAAGTTCCAAAAAAAGTGAATAAATGTTTTTCAACATTGTATAATCACTGTGATCAGTTCTTATGCATAATGCACAAGTAAATGTTTAACTGAGTAAAAGTATTGTTGAAATTGCACATAATTTTCTGAAAAACGCTGAGGTTATTCATAATATATTGTGTAAAAGTGAAATTAACTTAATATAAAAATCAACAATAAGTCCACATTTATTAGTTCTATTTAATCTTGCAATGAGTTTACTCGTGTGGCCCTCTTGAGATTAGATTAAACTGAATGCGGCCCCTAAACCAAAATGAGGTTGACACCCCTGCATTAAACATTAAACATTACACCACAAGTTTTTTGTGCACAGCAGCAGCCTCAGGTATAACCTTACTGAAAAGGGTGCACTTTGCTTTATCATGCACTTCCGTTGCTCACTTTTTTAATCAAAGTCGTACTTTTCCCTTTTTAAATAAAACCAACACATTAAATAATAAAACCTTTTAGGGAATTAGGAGAGCTAAGGCAGGGAGTCTTCATCAGAAAGCAAGGGAAAAGAGAACTGGACCAAAAAGCCGGTCCTTTTACATAACCTACACTAAAATGATCACTAAATAAATTTGCCAAAAAAAGGGTTTGCCTTGCAAGTCCAGGTAAACGTACCCTGTTGAGTTTTTCTGTTGTAAATTTCCCAGTGATCACTATTTATCAAATCCTTTTAATTCAATCAGATGTCATGCAGACAGTTTGGCTTTGTGTTGCATTTATTTTAGGACATTTCTTTATTCAGGAGCAGAAAATACAAATGTTAATGCATCTCATCTTTGTATGCAGTGAGAACAATACACCACACAAAGTATTTTATTTGTATTAGTCTGTACTAACAAAGATGGGATCTCTTCCCTCAGAGGTTTGGGTTGACAATCTTGCCAATGAAGAGAATGTTTTCTGGAACTCGCTCAGTGATGATCACCATGAAAGGACGGTTGAACCACAACTCTGGGTACTCGATGTAGGAATATAGCGTCATTTCGATACCGGTGGCTGCTGCAGCTGTGGCTCCGGCCTCATCAACATCCAGCGTGGCTTGGTGCACCACCTTTACAGCACAATCAAAGCAGAGCGGGTCAAACATGTCAACAGAACCTGAGCAAAGACATTTTTCCCCTCATTTGCTGCCTTTTTACCTTAGAGACAAACAGGCAGTCTGCAATGCCGCTCAGATTTGCACGATCCCCAAACATGTCTGCCATTCCCATTCCAGTCAGCACATCATTCAGTTCGTAGGAGGTCTTGATGGAAAACTTGGGAACAAATATCTTGTATGTTCTAAAAAGAAAACACACACACAATTTTAAGCACTCATCAATCATGACTTGGAAAAAAACATTAATTGGTACGTAATGTAGAATTTCTTTACTCTGACTTCGTCCACTTCAACCATTTAGTAACATGTGCGGGGGAGATATTGCGCTCCAGCACTGCCATATCATCAGGTAGGAGCAGCAGCATGGAGTATGAGTTGTTGAAAGGCAGGTGGAGGACTTTTGTGTTGATGGCCTGGTCATCATAAGTATTAACATCGTCTTGCATGTTCATCATCTGGACTTGAACCTGGAGAATGAAAGATGGACAGTTAGTTGGTTGGAAAAAAGTATAAAAGATGTCTCATATCTGCTCCGCCTGTTTGGATGTATGACTTTGAACCTCATTGCTTTTGTCCACTCTGAACCTGCCCTCAAAGGTGTATCGAGGATTAAACGGAGTTTCCCATTTACCTGTTCGAGTGAAGACAATCATGTCACCTAAAAAAATGACTTCACAATGAAAGAGGAGAGAGATCTCATCGTACAAGACCATTTACCTTTGTAGTAGATGTAGCTGAGGAGATACATGACTGTTCTTGGATCCAGGCTTTTTACCAGCTTGTCTATCTTCCCATTAGTCTTACCCGATACATACTGATTGATGGTATCGGCGCTCTCTGTGGTGTTGGCAAAGTCAACATTGAAGCCCTCGGCAGAATAGGACTGCTTCAGGACATCCAGGAACTCAGGGTTTGCCTTGAAGCTGTTGTTCATGAACACGGCGGTGCCTTGGCTGAGGTCCTCATGAGATGCTTTGTTTGCAAGGAGTGTACGAAAGGCCTGGTCTACATCTGTCTGAGCCAGCTGGGAGCTGCTGAAGCCCATCCCTCTTAAAAGCTGTTGGTGAGTCTCCCCCCGGGCCCCCACCATCAGAGCAGCCAAGGCAGTGGAGATGCTAACCGGAGAGAAGAAGATGTTTTTGCCCTTGGAGGATGCATGATCCGCCAACTTCGTGTACAGACGGAATGCAAACTCTTTGTTTGCCGAGGTCACCAGTGACATTTTGTTGTCACTGCCATCTCCAGCGGGGCCTTGGGCCTCCTCACCGTGCCCTATGTGATGATGGCTTCTTCCTACACAGACCACTGCTGATAAGATCCAGAGAGCCAGGGGTACTTGCATCATGAACTGAAACAAAAAGTCAAAAGTGCTGTTTGTTCTGCTTACACAATATGTGTTGTTGCACATAGACCTGGTGAAATCTCAAAACCTACTAAGTTGGTTCTACAGGTTCTAGATTAATATACAAGTCTTTGTTTGCTCCATAAAAATATATCAGTTTTCCATATAGACAGCCATCTTGATCAAAGTGATTCATTTATTTTAATCATGCGTCAGATCTGACACAATTTCAAAAAAAAAAAAACAGGCTTTCTTACAGCTGGATTTTAAATGAAAGAGCTAACATGTAATTAAAACACCTCTCATGTTCTGTAAAAGGATTTCAACATATACTTTAAACACGAAGAGCATTTGTTTTCTATAAAATGTGTGAACCACTTAC
Source organism: Fundulus heteroclitus (assembly GCF_011125445.2). NCBI lineage: Eukaryota > Metazoa > Chordata > Actinopteri > Cyprinodontiformes > Fundulidae > Fundulus > Fundulus heteroclitus. The sequence continues at coordinate 35,070,595 of NC_046372.1, forward strand.
TGGCTGCAACTCAGTTTGTCCCTCTTATTACAGGCTGGAGGGGAAAGAGCCTCTGTTTATATCAACGATCAGGTGAACATTGATTTTGTTTATTCTTTTTCCAAACTTCTTATTTGTTCTACATTTCAGCTGTGTAACAGTGGACCAGTCGCTCCCAATCATGGCATTGCGGTTTGGAAAGGATTCAAAAAAAGTACAAAAAACAACAAATGAACAATGCACATTTTACCATATTTTATAGTACAATATAAAATCTCTTAATGCTTATTTGTACCAATGATTATTAAGGGTTCTTATGAAAATCATGTATCCCTAAGACATTTTGGTTTCATCCACTTTGACACGTATCACAATTCAGATGTTTATCCGTCCGTCCGTTTTCTTCCGCTTATCCGGGGTCGGGGTAGCAGCTTCAGTAGGGAGGCCCAGACGTCCCTCTCCCCAGCCACTTGGGCCAGCTCCTCCGGAGGAAACCCAAGGTGTTCCCAGGCCAGCTGGGAGACATAGTCCCTCCAGCGTGTCCTGGGTCTTCCCCTGGGCCTCTTCCCGGTGGGACGTGCCCGGAACACCTCACCAGGGAGGCGTCCAGGAGGCATCCTGACCAGATGCCCGAGCCACCTCAACTGGCTCCTCTCGACGTGGAGGAGCAGCGGCTCTACTCTGAGTCCTCCCCGGATGACTGAGCTCCTCACCCTATCTCTAAGGGAGAGCCCAGACACACTACAGAGAAAACTAATTTCGGCCGCTTGTATCCGGGATCTCGTTCTTTCGGTCACGACCCAAAGCTCGTGACCATAGATGAGGGTAGGAACGTAGATCGACCGGTAAATCGAGAGCTTCGCCTTTTGGCTCAGCTCTCTCTTCACCACAACCGATCGGTACAGCGCCCGGTTCACAGCAGACGCTGCACCAATCCGCCTGTCGATCTCCCGCTCCATCTTCCCCTCATTCGTGAACAAAACCCCAAGATACTTGAACTCCTCCACTGGGGGCAGCACATCCTCCCCAACCCAGAGAAGGCACTCTACCCTTTTCCGGTTCAAGACCATGGTCTCGGATTTGGAGGCACTGATTTTCATCCTGGCCGCTTCACACTCGGCTGCGAACCGCTCCAGTGAGAGCTGTAGATCACGCCCTGATGAAGCCAATAGGACCAACGTCATCCACAAATAGCAGAGACGCAATCCTAAGGCCACCAAAACGGATCCCGTCAACACCTTGGCTGCGCCTAGAAATTCTGTCCATAAAAGTTATGAACAGAATCGGTGACAAAGGGCAACCTTGGTGGAGTCCAACTCTCACTGGAAACAAGTCCGACTTACTGCCGGCAATGCGGACCAGACTCTGACACCGGTCGTACAGAGACCTGACAGCCCTTATTTATTAAAAGGCCCGGTACTCCATACTCCCGGAGTACCCCCCACAGGATCCCTTGGGGGACACGGTCGAATGCCTTCTCCAGATCCACAAAACACATGTAGACTGGTTGGGCAAACTCCCATGCCCCCTCCAGAATCCTGCTGAGGGTGTAGAGCTGATCCAGTGTTCCACGGCCAGGACGAAAACCACACTGCTCTTCCTGACTCCGAGATTCCACTATCCGATGGACCCTCCTTTCCAGAACCCCCAAATAGACATTACCAGGGAGGCTGAAGAGTGTGATTCCTCTGTAGTTGGAACACACTCTCCGGTCCCCCTTTTTAAATAGGGGAACCACCACCTCAGTCTGCCAAAACAGGGGAACTGCCCCCGATGTCCATGCAATGCTGCAGAGCCACGTTAACCAACACAGCCCCACAACATCCAGAGCCTTAAGGTACTAAGGGCGAATCTCATCCACCCCCCGAGCCTTGCCACCGAGGAGCTTTTTAACAACCTCGGCAACCTCAGCACCAGAGATGGGAGAACCCGACCTCAGGCTCTGCTTCCGCAATGGAAGACGTGTTGATGGGATTAAGGAGGTCTTCCAAGTATTCCGCCCACCGGTGCACGACGTCCCGTGTCGAGGTCAGCAGCACACTACCCCCACTATAAACAATGTTGATACCGCACTGTTTCCCCCTCCTAAGACGCCGGATAGTGGACCAGAATCGCTTCGAAGCCGTATGGAAGTCTTTCTCCATGGCCTCTCCGAACTCTTCCCACGCCCGAGCAACAAGTATGCCCACCCCAGCTCGGCGCCTCTCACCAGGGGCAACGCCAGAGTGGAAGAATGTCCAGCCCCTCTCAAGGAGACTGGTTCCAGAGCCAGAGCGGTGCGTTGAGGTGAGTCTGACTATCTCTAGTCGGAACCTCTCAACCTCGCACACGAGCTCAGGCTCCTTCCCCACCAGAGAGGTGACATTCCACGTCCCAAGAGAAAATTCAGATGATTATGAAAAATAATATTTTTTGCTAGAAAACATGTTGAAATTAAATGGAAAAATACTTGAATGTCAGGTTTTTTTTTTTTTTAAAATAGTGTTTGAACTGTGGTTAAACTTAAAAAAAAAAACAGTTTAATCGCTCAATTGCTTAACTTTTTTTAACTATTTCCAGTTAAATAAGATTGATTAAGATTTCTTGAAAAAAAAATCTCAAAATCTTACACATCTTAAAGGGAACATATGCTTTTCAGTTCTTCCTTTTCATATTGAAATCACTTGTGTGGCCTATATAAAATTGGAACTGCTATGCTAGAAATATTGTAGATGTAGAGAAAAAAAGCTATTCAAATTGAGCTAATCTAATTTAATGTTCTAAACATAGCTGGGTTTAAAGTACTTTTAAATCTAAACTGATAACATTTCAATTTCTGCTTAATCTCTAATAAATATACTAGTCTGTCAATTATAGTCTCCCCCCCCCCCACCCCCATCGTTTTACCAAAAGAAGATGTGAGAGCCATTGATCTATGATTTCCTGTTAAATTACGATTGTTCCAGGTTTACAAATTTGAACAATAATTTCTTCCTTCAATTTGTTATGGAGCAAATTTTGCAATTTTCCTTTCTCTTATAGCCTGCCTTGTTGTACAAGTCTAAATATATTTTCTGCAGAGTGACTTCCTCCACAGTTATAACATTTTACAGGATTACTTCCACATTAACCATAAAGATGTTCACCCTCAAATCTACCACACCTTTGGTTTGCCCTTGTGTGGCTATATCTTGGACACTTGTAGCATCTGAAAGGCAACTGCTCAGGGAGTATTTATCTTTAAAAAAAAAATAAAAGTGCTACCCACTTTTTCTCTATTCCTTGAAGCCTATAGTTGTTTAATGCCAGCAACTTCTCATTTTATTACTTTCTGAAACTCGTCAGCCCTTTCCCTCGCAGGAATCCCTAAAGTCACTCCCCAAAATCACTTTTTACAAATAAGCAAACTTCCATCACAAAACTTTGGCTAATGCTACATCTCCAAGCTCTTTCTTTAATCCAGTTGATAAACTTTAATAGGATGTATTCCAACCATTTCTGGCTCCTCATTAAATTTAAGAATGACTTTGAAATCTTCCAACATTAATTTCTTACTTCAGTTCTTTCTTCCTCATCCTCAAAAGCCTGTCTCCTATACGCTGTTCCATTATTAAACTTTTACTTTCCTCCTCCTCTCTTATTCTCCACTATTACTACATTCATATATTCATCCTCTGAAACCCAGTCGTTACTACTAGCCAACTCTTTCACAATCTACAATATACCAAAAATGAAACTGCCTTTAAAATTCAATATATTCTTCTCACTCCTTTAGTGGTCGGCCACCTCCTCTCCAGCAGTCAGTGAAAAGGCTTCCAAACTGGGACGGATGAAGAAGATGATGTCAAGTTGTCCCAAGATGATTCCCTGGGGGCCTGAGCACCTTTTTAAAGGTTCTGGAAGGGTCCACTTATTGACTGAGGAGGGGGACTTAAACAGTGCACTTTAAGGTTTAATAATATGGATTTAAATTGGGAATTAAGATGGGTTTTTAGATATTTCTAAGTGTCAGATAAAATTTGTTAAATAAAGTATTGGATGTTTAGTCGGTGTGTAGATGTTTGTTAGCTCACATATGTTCTTTGTTTTCCCCGTTTCATAGCTGGTCTTTTAACCCGGGGGTGTGGTAGATCACAAAAGGCTGCCAGTGAAGATCCTTGGGAGTTGCTGCTGAAACCTTTTTTCCTGTTTGTGTACCTGTTAAATGATGGTGAACAAACTCCTGGTTGGTCTGCACCTTGTCTCTGCCTCAAGCCTCCTGCTTAATCCAGCCGCTGAGGGCCATTCGAGCAATTAGACAACTGCAACTCCTTTTAATTAGGGCTGGGAAATTTTCACCGGCAGTCAGTACTGAACTAATGTTTGACGTCTTTTAGCAGGTACCAGAAGGCATGACCTCATCATCCCAGTTTCAGCAGATTTATATTGGGTGCCTGTTCACTTTGGTATTGATTTTAAGAGCCTTGAAGAGCCATCAATAAAAAACATTCATAGTTTCACTAATAGCTGTCCCTGTTGTTTGGAGAAAGATTTATTCTGGCTGAACAAAGAGCTGTCTTTCCCAGAATTCCCCTGGTTAGGTTTCAAAAGGTTCAAAAGTGTGATTTTAGTCAACTTGGGTTGAGAAAAAAAAATTACTTCACCATTTGCCATTCGCCAAGTCTATTATAATGTATCAGACAATACATTATTTACTGGCCTTTTAAAGGGTTAATAGATCTGCTGCTCTCTTTATCACTTGTAAAATATTTAATGTCTCCACCTTATTGCTGGGGCCTTTTTTTACTCAAAGTTATGTTACTACAGGGGGAGTCTGAGTAAACTTATTCTATTAGTTTCTACATTTACTCACCTGTTCCTTATGATTATCATCAGTGTCCTATCTTTACTTTTGCATTGCTTTGCAAGACTATTTACCCCTCAACCTTTTTCAAACTTTGTCATGTTGAACCCCAAACATCAATGTGTTTTATTAGGGCCTCCTGAAAAAGTCCAGCACAAAGTAGTGTACAAGTGTAAAGTGGAAGAAAATGATACAACTACCCTCAAATCCATCGCCTTTTGTTTATTCTTTATCAGATGCAGGAGGGAAACCGAGACATCCCTCTCCCCAGTGCCATCTTGAGCTCATTGATGTGGATCCCAAGGCATTTCCAAGCCAGAAAGAATATTTATTTCCAACGAGTTCTGGTTCGTACCCCGCTTCTCGCCCAGTGGGCACTGGAGATAGGCACCAGCAACCTGCGTGACTACATGAGGGATTAAGCGGGTCAGAAAATGGATGGAGTTCTGGTTCTTCCCTTCACCCCCTCCTATAGAGGAAAACCTCCAAAAAGAGGATTCCTGCGCTAAATTTCAGAAGGTCCAAAAACCTTTTTCACCATAGTTTCCTGACTGGAACTCTGTTTAAACATGTTACATTTGAAAAAAATGGTTGAACAAAACAATGAACTGAAGGCCTTTGTCCATGTTAAGTGTCCTTAGATTCTCAAGGAACCCCCGCAGAATCTGGCAGCTGGTTTTGAATCACATTTGCAGCATTTCATCACAAAACCATGTCTAATATTAGTAGCATTGAGCTTTTTAAATTGGTGTTTTATTGCAGATGCCTGCATTTTTGTACGTTTTGCTAAGCTGCAGTGGAGGCGGAATTATTTTAAGTCAAACTACGTCTGCAGTGCAGCAATGTAACAATCTCATCACTGGTGCTGGCCTGATCTTCAATTCAACACACCTGCTCAACTTCACCTTCACTGCAATTAGTCATCACTGGTTTCACCTGCTCTCATCTCCATATAAACTCCGCACAGATCAGCTGCCAGTGCTAGAGTGTCTCAAGCTGTCCGTGCAAGCTTTCCAGCGTTCTTGTTCTGCCTGCCTGTCTGTTGATCTGACCTGAGCCAGCCTTCTGTTACCGAGCCTGCCTATCCCTTGATCTAATTCTGTCTGCCAGCCTGTGTACCTGACATCTGAATCTGCCCATCCTGGACTGCCTACCTGTTGCCCGACCCCGTTTTGTCTGTGAGTACCGAGCCTGCCTAATCTCTGCTGCCTCTGAGCCAATTAGTTACCGGACCTGGATTAGGCCCTTTGATCTCCCCGTTGGTACCTTTACTGGATCTCTGCCTCTCTGATCTCAGAACCTGGACCGTCACTTGATAACTGTCCCTGGAAAGCCCCTAACAGACCCCCGTCTTTTCATTAGCAAGCGGACTTCTGCTCCCGAATTTAACCCATCTGCTTTCCTGCTGATTCCTCCCTCAGAGGTTCGGGTTGACGATCTTGCCCATGAAGAAAATGTTTGAGGGCAATTACACCCCCATGGCTGACTGAGGGATAAAGTACTCATCGTCTTGGGTCTGTTTGCCATGACACGATTCAGAACATTTCCAGTTTAAAAATTATTTTGCACAAGTCCTATTGTTAAACTATTCACTAGTATTGCACGTTTCCCCAACATCATGCTGCCCCAGCTTCCATGATTTTCTATTGAAGAAAAGGCATTCTAATTTTTCTTTTAAAAGCAAATATTTCAAATACACATCATTAGGTGTCCATTAATACCGTGTAGCATTGAATAGTCTGTTAAACATCTAAAGTTCACTTTGCATGTTGCCATCACTTTAGGTTTGTAAGTAAGGCTTAACATTTTCAGAACTCCAAAGTGACAACCAGTTAACTTTAACACTTGCTTTCAATCCTGTAATTCTCTAAAAATGACAAGAAAAAAGTGATCCCAATAAACAATGATTATAGCAAGATGTCCCAAATTAAGTTTTTATTAAATGTGCAATGACACAGTTGCGATTCCTCCCTCAGAGGTTCGGGTTGACGATCTTGCCCGTGAAGAAAATGTTTGTCTGGCACTTGATGATCATCACCATGAAAGGACGGTTGAACTTCAGCTCTGGGGTTTGGGAGAGGGAGTAGACCATGATACCGACACCAGTAGCAGCTGCAGCAGTGGCTCCGGCCTCGTCAACGTCCAGGGTCGCTTGGTGTACAACCTTTACAGCACAATGAAAGCAGAGAGTGCAAAACTGTTCATCCCAATAAAAAGGAAAATATTTTCTTCCTCTCCCACTCTTTACCTCAGACACAAGCAGTTTCTGTCCGTCTGCAGTGAGATCAGCACGATCCCCAAACATGTCTGCCATTCCCATTTCAGTCAGCACGTCATTCAGCTTGTAGGAGGTCTTCATGGAAAACTTGGGAACAAGATCCTGTACTTCCTTTTTTCTTGGAAAATAGGAAATAAAAATGTTATTTTAAGCACTGATCTGAAAGGAACAGATAAGTGTAGATTCCCCTAACCTTGCTTTCATACATTCCAGCCATTTAGTGACATGAGCAGGACTGATGTCGTTCTCCAGTAGAGTTGGGAATTGATAAGATTTTCACAATTCCGATTCCCTTATCGATTCTGTGAAACGATTCGATGCCTTATGGATTCTCTTATCGTTTCTAATTTGGGGAAATTAAAATAGACATAGTATTAAGCATTTAAATTTAAAGTAATACTAAGTAATACTAATTTCATTTTAGAGGCATAAAAAGACAAAAAATAAACATTAAAATACGGTTTATAGGTTGGGTTCTGCAATGTTATAAGAAGAGTATAAAACTCTTCTTTAGAACCAATCTCTGCTCAAAATGGTGATCTGCACCGCCTAATCTACTTCCAGCAGTTATCATCAGTTATTGCAACTGTAAACTGCAGAAAATACGGGCAGAGCGGCTCCTTCTGAGTTCATTCTCTGTTCCTGTCAGGATGAGCTGCAGTGCGTTATGAGGCGGAGGGATATTTCAGCGCCACTTAGCTTAGAGCCTAAACAAGTGACTTCACTTTCAGAAACAAGCCCAAAAAACTGCACCCCCACAACTCATGAAATTTACAAGCGACTTTAGAAAAAATAAGACCAAAGTCGCATAAAATAAGTGGGCTTCGCAACAGTGAGCATTCTATCAAAGTGTGTCATATCACTCCGCCCCTCTGGTCGGGTAAACAAATATCCCGGCAAATTCTACATTATAAAAAAGAAAAATCTACCGAAAAGTCTCGCTCTCATGTCATCTTGAAGACATTCTTCTTCGAAATGTTGGCTACAGATGACGTGTTTTCTCTCTGGCCAGAAGTTCGATGGCAAGTTGGCAATGCAACAAAACAGCCCGTGGTGGATCATGAATCTCAAGGTTTTCACTTTTACCCGATTGGATTGTATTGGAACATCCAACGGCCATCCACGTGGGCATTGTTGCTTCAACAATAGCTCTCGTGAATTTCAATGGTGAAGTCCTCTCGAAATCAGAAACAATTGTTGTTGTAGAGCGCAGTGCCTTAACGCAACATTACGTCACAGGATGTGATGTCAGGCAATAATGGCCGCCCCCATACACAGTGATCGAGACGACAATTTATGCTTTTATTTTCTAAATTCATTAAATCACCACAAACGTATTTGTTGTTTTGCTTTTCTAGACTTACGCCTGGTCACATCGCACTTGTTTACTGAATGCAGTGTGCGCAACTTGTGTAAAAAACATGACGTAAGTCGTGCTGCCCAGCTCTGGTGTTGCCTGGAATCGATAAGAGAATCGTTAAGCAAGCTGCCAAACGGTGCCATGGAATTGGAACACACGGAACCGGTTCTGAACAGGAACCAGTTTTCGATTCACATCCCTATTCTCCAGTGTGTCCATGTGATCAGGCAACAGCAGCAGAATGTAGTGGGAGTTGTTGAAGGGAAGGTGGAGGACAGATGTGGCAATGGCCTCAGGGGCGGATCCAGGATCTTTCATAGGGGGGTGCACCTGTAAGGGTCATGTCAAGACAATGTGAGGCTAAATGACCATAGAATGCCATCTTTACTCTTCCACACTACCCTAATTATTCATCTAAGGGTTTTTTTTTAAATTGATAATCACTTTAATTGATGAAAATAAGTGGAATTAGCAAGATTACATTATTATAATTGAAAAAGGATTTTTAAGCCAAAATCTCTTGGTTTTTACAGCATGCACAAGGTTAAAAAGTAGTTTGAAGAAAAAAATGATCCTTATCAACAATTAATCAAACAAAAATGTTCTTTATTTCCAGAAATTATATTTATACAGAAAATTAGATAAAAAGTCCCAAGGACTTAAGAACAGTTTGGTATGGTTCAAGTGATAAAGGAGTTTTGAATATATTTTAACAAGATAAACTATGTTGAGAGAAAAAACAAGTTTAAAGTAAGTTAAATCAATGAACATGTACGGTAAAGTTAAGCCATAAGCCTATAATAGAACTGTAAGACTTGACAAATAATATTGTTCTCTTCTACAACACCTTCAACTTTATGATGACGATGATAATGGGTTTAGAAATGTCAACCTTCTAGTATGCTTCTGGGCAAATATGTCTATGATTTTGTTGATGTCTAAATGAACGTCCTTGTGGACATTCATTTAGACATCAACAATGTCCTTGTGGACATACATAAGTAGCAAAGCAACAAACCTTTCCTGTCCCATAGTCGACCTTAGCAAAGTATTTACTGCTTTAAGGCCCGAGTTAGCACGTTCCACAGAATCACTTGTAACAGGTATAACTAACAGAAGGTGAAGAATTATAGAAATGTTTGGGTAGCACTTCATATTTGTTATCCTTAGAATTTCAGGGAAGGGACTTCCGGTGACGTCATGCTGCAGACAGTAGCATAAAACAAGGCTCCGCCGGCTAATTGCTAATTTCCTAACAAAACTACTTAAAACTCAGCAAATTTATACAAACTCAATATGGCAAGTTGTTTGAGAGGCAAAGGCTCAAAACAGGATCTCACGGGCGACAAAAACATAAACTTGAGGCAACTAACTTTAAGGCAGACCTCAAGTGGCGCAGCAAGTGATAGCCCTAGCAACCACAAGTCTAAAATACTAGCTGAATTGGAGAAACTAAGGGAAGAAAATCGGGACGGACACAAGCAGACCAGGCAGTCGCTGACTAAACTTGAATCCTCCATACAAGAGCTCAAAGGAGAAATTACCAAACTTGAAAAGAGAACCACAGAGGTAGAAAAACGATAGTTTTAAGCCTAGTATGTTTTCATAAAGGAGACTATTCTTAGCTTTAACAATAAAACACATGTGGCACCAACAGGTTTAGACCAGACAATACACACTAAACAATAACTATTGTATGCATGTCAATGTTCACTATTTTTTTTTAACTTTACACTCTTTTTTTTTATTATTTTTCAAAAACCATGCAACAAAAATAAAATTGTTATAACTTTCCCGTTACTTGAAAAAGTTTCCCTAAAATTGCATTACTTTACAACTTTACACAACTTGTGAGAACCCCGTGTTTTCTCATTATCAACATTTTCTAGCGATCATCATACCTTTTTTCTGTGGGGCGAATATTTTTTTATTAAAGATTTAAACAAATGTACAATATCACATGGCATGTACAAATATAAAGAAATTAGGTTTTACAATCTTAAGGCACACATATTAGAAGATAACAATAAATCAGAAATGACAAAAGCAAACAGAAAAGACAAATAACAAACAAACAAATAAAATAAAATAAAAAAAACAACAATGAGGCATTAGTTCTAAAAAAAAATGAGATCAATATAGGCGTTTTAAGGTTCTGAAGTGGTTTTCCAGTGTGGGGAGAATAAAAGATTAAGTTTGATGCATACTCCAATCTGGAAGGTGGCGGTAATGCACCTAAAAGTTGTTTGCCAACCACCATAAAAAAAGAGAAGAAGAACAAGAAGAATCCAAGATGGGGATGACCGTTGCGGCAGAGAGTGACAAATTAATCTTAATTCTATGAAGGATGTTTAAAATTTCGGTCTCTAAAAAAATACTTTTGGTCTCCAAAAGGGGGTGCGCGTGCCCCCCGCTCCCCCGCCTGGATCCGCGCCTGGGCCTGGTTGTAATAAGTGTCCACAACGTCTTCCATTCTCATCATCTGGACTGGAACATGTTGAAGGAGAGCTTTAATTGGTTAACTGGACACTAAACAAAAATTATGCATCATTGAGCTGCCCTACAGGGAAGGAGGATTTGAACCTCATTAATTTCATCCATTTTGAACACATCTGGCTTGGTCTGCTTTGGGTCAAATTGGGTTTCCCAGTTTCCTGTTTGAAAACAGACATATTTCCATACATAGTTCACATATTAAACCCAAAATAAAGCAACCATTTGCAAGAAGACCTTTCCGTTGGTTTCACCCGACACATACCCATTGATGGTATCGGCGCTCTCTGTAGGTTTGGTGAAGTCAACATTGAAGCTGTCGGCATGATAGAACTGCTTCAGGACATGCATAAACTCACTTTTTGGCTGAAAAAGGTTGTCCACAAACACAGCGGTGCCTTGGCTGATGTCCTCATGAGACGCCATATTTCCAATGAACGTGCGAAAGGCCTGGTCTACATCCATCTGAGCCAGCTGGGAGCTGTTGAAACCCAGACCAGTGAAAAGCTGCTGGTAGGTTTTCCCCCGCGCCCCCACAGAGAGAGCAGCCAAGGCAGCAGAAACACTAACTGGAGAGAACATGATGTTCTCTCCTTTAGAGGCAGCATGACCTGCCAACTTCCTGTACAGGCGGAAGGCAAACTCTTTGTTCGCCCAGATCACCGGGGAGATTCTGTCGTCGCCGTCGCCATCTGCAAGGGCATCTTGGTCTTCCTCACCATGATCCAGCTGTTGTTGGCTTCGCTCTGCACAGATCACTGTTGAGAATATCAAAAGAACCACAGGTGGGGCCAACATGGGGACCTAAGAAAAAGGGTTACAAGTGTCTATTTTCACTGAGGTGAACTGTAAAATTTCCTGAAATTCAGGTTTTTTTTAAAAAAACAAAAAAAAAAACTGTCATGTTTGGCTTTAAGTGTTTGGCCCACATGCAGAATTAAACTGGGAGGCAGAGATCAGATTTCTTGATTTTATTGTTGGAGGTGAAGGGGATGACGCTCGAGGCGGACGAGGGCACAACGGATCGGGATCCGAGATAACTGAAAGGGACCACTGAGGAAACGACCTGGGAGACGTAAGCTTACCACCCGGACGCGGCAACCGGACAGAGGGAGGGCAGTTAGGACTCAGCTTGTTGGTGACAGCTTGTTGGTGACAGGTGATCCAGACACCGGGGGCCGTAGGCAGAGGGAGGTCTGAGCAGCGCCGCCGATCCAGAGATCCGGGACAGCAGATGAAACCAGACAGGCTCGAGGTAGGTGGTGAACTTAGGAGGATGACTCGGTATGAGAGTAATGCTCGGGAGGATCTTTCAGAGGAGACGCGAGCACGCAGCAGGGGACCTGGGAGACACAAAGGGTAACAGTTAGCGCGACGGAGAATATCTTGAGAAGAGAATAATGGCCTGAAGTCATACATCGACTTATAACACTCTGGCGTTCATCTGCTGTCCGCACGCCGTTCTTAAAGCGTGGCGAGATGCTGCTGAACCAATCCCTGGTGTGCGCGCCCCGCCCACCAGTCAACCAGAAACACCTGAGGAGAAAGCAGAGGCAGAGCCAGCAAGCAGCATGGCTCTGCTGACTGAGTCCTGACACACACAAAAAGTGACTGTTCTAGTTGGGGGGGGGGGGGGAGCTTGGTTTAAGAGAGATTTCTGTGCAATATACATATTCAATCCTATCCTCTATCTTTAGAGGATAGTTAAGGCCTCGAAAATACTAGATTACGACATTGTAGGAACTAATTAGCTGCTCAATTGTATAATATCATGAAATGATGGCTCATAAAAAAAGTATCACTCATCTGCAAAAAAAATATCCTATGGAGCAAATTCACTTTGCCATGGAGAATTAAATCCATCCTTAATAAAATTGAACAAAAGGTATATATCATATAACATACCATAAAAATATAATAATTGTCGGAATCAGTGCTACCACTTTAATCAAAAGTTAAACAATTAGTCTAGATTCTTAAACCACAATAATTATCTCATTAGCGATCAGACTTTTGTGAATAATCCAATGAAGACATAAGGCATAAACCTATCAAATCACACATAAATATACTCTAACTACTTAGAGGTATTCCAATGGGAAATGAGAAGGACTGTTCAGAGTGCCACTCGTTTATTAAGGACCCACGTTTCTCACTGTCTCTTAAAGGCCCGGTGTTTTGTTGCAGTCATTGTTGATCCAGCCTCAAAGTTTCACTCCATGGAGGCACCGACTCATCATCTGACACAGGCGTTGCATTGGCACGGTATTTCTCATCGGTATTCAGAACCAGATCAGTAGGTGGGCAAATGACAATTCTTACTGGGTAGGATGGGTTTTCTCTCTAGAAAACAAAGCTGGCTGGAGTTAAAAGATTAGATGGTCAACAGATAGTAAGAACTTACTGTGACTAAAACATTGATGAAACTGATTGGACTCCTGCTTGGTGCCGGCTCATGTCTCTTAGCCCATCCATCATCTTCTCTGTCTGCCTCTCTTCCTGCCCAAGCATTGAGCGCGCAGACGTCACCCTGTTGTGTTGTCATCCGGTGTATAATTTGGTACACATATGGGGAAGATTATCATATTAAAGGACAAAAAAGAAGGTCTATCCTTTCAAACCTTTTGGTTTAAGTCTCAAAACAAATCTATCAGAATAGGCTTGAAAAAGCCGATGTCAAACTCAAAATTTAAGCATGTACTATTAAAGTCTAAGCAAAAACTGGTTCTCTTTGTTTGAAAGATTTATTTTTCATTTGCAGAAAAAGATTCCCCCTATTAGGAATGTAAATCAGGCATACATTAATACAAGCACAAGGGGATCTGTAGTGTTTTTGTTTCATTGCTACCCTTGCACATTGTCAGCGATTCGCCTCAGAGTTCTGGAGAAAACCTAAATGCTAAATTTGCTCTCAGATTCCCCAGTTCACTTTTTTATATCCAAACAAATCAATATTTTTACATTTTTTTTTACAAAAAAATGTAAAAATATTGTTTATAAATTAGGTGTTTATATGGCATTTCCTCTGTGACGAAGTGGCGACCTCTCTGGGGTGGACCCTGCCTCTCGCCCAGTGGCCGCTGAAAATAGCCACCAGCCCACCGTGACCCTGCAGGGATATGCGGGTATAGAAAATGGATGGATATCAGCATTTACTTTTTAATTTTTTTTTCCAAATTCTGAATTCAGTTTTGTTTTTCTTTTGGAGAACATCGACAGAAACGGATCAACCAACAAACACACATCACTTCTGATGAAATATTGACAGCTTGTCTTTATGTTACAGACGTGGGTTGTTACAGAACTTAAAAAGCCTACATATGTAATCACAATGGGTTTCTAAGTTTTCAAAGCTTGTACCTCAGAATATTCATATGTAAATAAAATACAAAGGTGTCAATTTACGAACAATAAAAGCAACATTGAAAGTCAAAAACATTAAGTCAAAAACAAGAAATAAAATGATTTGAGATGACTGGACTATAATGCTCCTGAGGTCATGGTTTCTCTTGGTTTAGTCATGTTTTCCAAAGAGCTGCTTATCCAGTTTGATGAGCTGTCGGAGGAAACCTCGATTTGGGATCACGCCCCGATTGTCCTTCACAGCACAAATAGCCTCTACCAGGGTGAGCTTGTGCTTCAGCATCAGGTAGGCCAGCACCAGGGTGGCAGAGCGGCTGACTCCCACATGACAATGCACCAGAACTTTGCCTGAAAAGCAAAGAGAAATGTGAGATTCAGTCCATTCGTCTGAAACTGACTGCAATGGTTAGGATTTTTTTTTAACTCCCTGGAAATCTTACCTCCTCTGCTCAGGCCTCTGTGGATAAAATCTGCTGCAGCCTGAAAGTTGATGCTCATGTCATAGCTGCAGGAATCATGTGCCTCTATGCCCATGTAGGTGATGTTCATTCCCTCATATATGTCTGGCTGCCCTCCTCTCCTACTCTGAGCTGCATTCAGGATGTGAGTCAAGCAGTGCTTGGATAGATCAGCCAGGTTTTCTGCACCCTGTCTGAAAATAACAAAAATAAAGCACTTTATATTAACATTTTATAGCTACAGTTCCTTCCATATATGGGGCCATACCATTTGGAAAAGTTTTAGAATTTTTCATGTTACAACTTAAAATTTTGTCTGTATGTAGTGACTCTTCCTGCACTCACACCAGACTCGGTTCACTACTTGTGAAGCTCCCCAAATCGCTTACATGGATTGTGCTTGACAATACTGTTGAGGTAGTGGTTATCCCTGTTGCTGGTGCACTATATTCTTCCACTCAACTTTCTCTGAATACGCTTGGACATAGAACTCTGAACAACCATCTTCTTTATCAATGACCTTTTGTGGACAGGTGGTCACCCGTCTAATCAGCAGTCTCCCCATTGAATGTTTATCATACTGACTGTTGAGGACAATCTTAGTTAATATCTTAGTTGGGGTTGCTGAGGAATGCAGAGTGTTGACTGTCTCTCCCTGTTGTTGGATAGAATAACACATGAAGTTTTATGACAGGTGGGGGAGAAGTCTAGAAGAGTCCCTTTGTTTGAACAGATGGGCCCAACCACCCTCCTCCTGAGCTTAGCTGGAGGAACACTAAGTTTATGAAAAGGATGTCTTGGCAAAACTTACTTTAGACAAAAGCTGCAGTACCAAGGGAATGGACTGTAGACGCACTGGTAATGTAAACTTTTGTCTCTTGGAATTCCAATAAATTAAATATGCATATTACAATGTTTTACCTCTGATCAATGTATGACTCATTTATTGTCAAATCTTAAACCAGGGTAACAATGGGCCTTCAGTAGCGAAGCAGGATTAGGCCAGTAATAACTATATTAACATGACCCAGACTGGGAGACCATTTAGATCAGGGGTCACCAACAGTTTTGAAACTGAGAGCTACTTCCTTGGTACTGTGTTGAACGAAGGGGTTCCTGTACTGATCTTTAAACTGGAAGAGTCAGAGCTCACCTTAACATTGTGTAAAATTAATATTTTCCATGCGTTTGTCATTTTTAAATCTATATAAATGCAAGTATGATTAAAAAGTGAAATAGAGTAAAATAACATTTTAGATGCAGCTCACTGGTGGGTGATGCTATTTTTCTAAACAGGCCTGATGGCGCCACGCAGGGTTCTTGGGGGCTGACCCCTGATTTAGAGTAATGGTCTCAAACTCCAGTCCAGGAGGTCTTGTGTCCTCCAACCTTTGGACACATCTCTGCTTCAACACACCTGATTCCAACATCAGCTCAATAGTTGCATGCTATTGAGGTAGTTTAGCCGTTTGATTCAGGTGTGTAGGGCAAGGGACACATCTAATGGTTGCAGGAGACCACTTACATAAAGGCTTAAAATATTTCACTCTGTTATCAATCTTTGTAATAGACAACTTTCACTTTCTGGAATGAGTGACCAAAATGTATTTTTTTTTTTACTTTTCGCAGCATTCGTGTATATATATTTTTAGAACGTGTCCGTGCAAAGCATGTATACTTTTGCAAATGATGTACGTATTTTCAAATGCACCATAAATTAAGCATGAAAAACTTACAGAGTGACTGCCTGGTATGTAAACCATCTGAGGCACGCCTTCATGGCCTGGTGTCATTGGAAACCACTGCTGATAAGATCCAGAGAGCCAGGGGTGCTTGCATCATGAACTGAAACAAAGGGTTAAAAGTGCTATTTGTTTTGCTTACACAATATGTGCTGTTGGACATAGACCTGGTAAAATCTTAAAACCTACTAATTTGGTTCTACAGGTTCTAGATTAATATACAAGTCTTTGTTTGCTCCATAAAAATATATCAGTTTTCCATATAGATAGCCGTCTTTATTAATATATAGCTTCTGTATATATATATATATCTATTCTATCTTATTTTATTTTGTCTGCACCATCGACACCAAGTCAAATTCCTTGTAAGTGCAAACCTGCTTGGCAATAAACTTGATTCTGATTAAAGTAATTTATTTTCTTCATGTGTCAGATCTGCACATTTCACACAATATATAACAAATGGAAAAGCTCAAAACTCACTCTCTTTAAGATCATTTGTACATTTCCTTTGTGACACTTTATGGCATGGAAAAATACTAAAAAAAATTGCTTTTTTTCCACCATCTCAAAGCAATTGTGTCATTGTAGAGCTGGATTTTAAATGAAAAATCTAACGTGTTATTAAAACTCTACTTATGTTCTGGAAAAACATTTCAACATATACTTTAAACACGAAGAGCATTTGTTTTCTATAAAATGTGTGGACCACTTACCTTTTCCTGGCTGCAACTCAGTTTTCCCTCTTACTACAGGCTGGAGGGGAAAGAGCCTCTGTTTATATCAACGATCAGGTGAACTTTGATTTTTTTTATTCTCTTTCCAAACTTCTTATTTGTTCTACATTTCAGCTGTGTAACAGTGGACTAGTTGCCACCAATCATGGTATTGCAGTTTGGAAAGGATTCAATAAAAGCCCAAAAAAACAATACTGCACAATACCTTATTTTAAATGGTATAATATAAAATCTCTTAATATATGAATTCAACCAAAGGTTGAATAAAACTAAACAAAGTTAAATTTCAGTGGATTTTGGTGAGTTTTAGCACTTTGTGCTTTTTTATTGTAAATCAAAGTTTCAGTAGCTGTTGCAAAATTTAACGGCAGGTGAAAAATTTGCATGGATTAGCTACTGCACACTGCTATGCAAGTATACTTTTGGTACATGCCATATTAGACATTACACCACAAGTTTTTTGTGCACACCAGCAGCCTCAGGTATAACCTTACTGAAAAGGGTGCACTTTGTTTTATCATGCACTTCGCTTGCTCATTTTTTTAATCAAAGTCGTACTTTACCCTTTTTAAATAAAACCAACACATTAAATAATAAAACCTTTTAGAGACTTAGGAGAGCTAAGGCAGGGAGTCTTCATCAGAAAGCAAGGGAAAAGAGAACTGGACCAAAAAGCCGGTCCTTTTACATAACCTACACTAAAATGATCACTAAATAAATTTGCCAAAAAAAGGGTTTGCCTTGCAAGTCCAGGTAAACGTACCCTGTTGAGTTTTTCTGTTGTAAATTTCCCAGTGATCACTATTTATCAAATCCTTTTAATTCAATCAGATGTCAAGCAGACAGTTTGGCTTTGTGTTGCATTTATTTTAGGACATTTCTTTATTCAGGAGCAGAAAATACAAATGTTAAGGCATCTCATCTGTGTATGCAGTGAGAACAATACACCACACAAAGTATTTTCTTTGTATTAGTCTGTACTAACAAAGATGGGATCTCTTCCCTCAGAGGTTTGGGTTGACAATCTTGCCAATGAAGAGAATGTTTTCTGGAACTCGCTCAGTGATGATCACCATGAAAGGACGGTTGAACCACAACTCTGGGACGTGGCGGTAGGATTGCATTATCATTTCGATACCGGTGGCTGCTGCAGCTGTGGCTCCGGCCTCATCGACGTCCAGTGTGGCTTGGTGCACCACCTTTACAGCACAATCAAAGCAGAGCGGGTCAAACATGTCAACAGAACACGAGCAAAGACATTTTTCCCCTCATTTGCTGCCTTTTTACCTTAGAGACAAACAGGCAGTCTGCAATGCCGCTCAGATTTGCACGATCCCCAAACATGTCTGCCATTCCCATTCCAGTCAGCACATCATTCAGCTTGTAGGAGGTCTTGATGGAAAACTTGGGAACAAATATATTGTACGTCCTAAAAATATAAAAAAAAAAATTTCAGGCACTGATCAATAATGACTTGGGGAATAGGTACTTAATGTAAAATTTCTTTACTCTGACTTCATCCACTTCAACCATTTAGTAACATGTGCGGGGGAGATATTGCGCTCCAGCACTGCCATATTGTCAGGTAGGAGCAGCAGCATGGAGTGTAAGTTGTTGAAAGGCAGGTGGAGGACTGTTGTGTTGATGGCCTGGTCATCATAAGTATTAACATCTTCTTCCATTGTCATCATCTGGACTTGAACCTGGAGAATGAAAGATGGACAGTTAGTTGGTTGGAAAATAAATACAAGATGTCTCATATCTGCTTTGCCTGTTTGGATGTATGACTTTGAACCTCATTGCTTTCGTCCACTCTGAACCTGCCCTCAAAGGTGTACCGAGGATCAAACGGAGTTTCCCATTTACCTGTTCGAGTGAAGACAATCATGTCACCTGAAAAAAATGACTTCACAGTGAAAGAGGAGAGAGATCTCATCGTATGAGACCATTTACCTTTGTAGTAGATGTAGCTGAGGAGATACATGACTGTTCTTGGATCCAGGCTTTCTACCAGCTTGTCTATCTTCCCATTAGTCTTACCCGATACATACTGATTGATGGTATCGGCGCTCTCTGTGGTTTTGACAAAGTCCACATTGAAGCCCTCGGCAGAATAGGACTGCTTCAGGACATCCAGGAACTCAGGGTTTGCCTTGAAGCTGTTGTTCATGAACACGGCGGTGCCTTGGCTGAGGTCCTCATGAGATGCTTTGTTTGCAAGGAGTGTACGAAAGGCCTGGTCTACATCTGTCTGAGCCAGCTGGGAGCTGCTGAAGCCCATCCCTCTGAAAAGCTGCTGGTGAGTCTCCCCCCGGGCCCCCACCATCAGAGCAGCCAAGGCAGCGGAGACGCTAACCGGAGAGAAGAAGATGTTTTTGCCCTCGGAGGATGCATGATCCGCCAACTTCGTGTACAGACGGAATGCAAACTCTTTGTTTGCCGAGGTCACCAGTGACATTTTGTTGTCACTGCCATCTCCAGCGGGGCCTTGGGCCTCCTCGCCATGCCCTATGTGATGATGGCTTCTTCCTACACAGACCACTGCTGATAAGATCCAGAGAGCCAGGGGTGCATGCATCATGAACTGAAACAAAGGGTTAAAATTGCTGTTTGTTTTGCTTACACAATATGTGCTGTTGGACATAGACCTGGTAAAATCTTAAAACCTACTAATTTGGTTCTACAGGTTCTAGATTAATAGCCTATACAAGTCTTTGTTTGCTCCATAAAAATATATTAGTTTTCCATATAGATAGCCATCTTGATTAAAGTGATTCATTTATTTTCTTCATGTGTCAGATCTGACAAAATTTCACACAATATATAATAAACGGAAAAGCTAAAAACTCAAACTCTTTAAGATCATTTGTACATTTCCTTTGTGACACTTTATGGCATGGATAAATACTAAAAAACAGGCTTTTTTCCCCCCACCATCTCAAAGCAATTGTTTCATTGTAGAGCTGGATTTTAAATGAAAAAGCTAACATGTTCTTAAACTCCACTCATGTTCTGGAAAAACATTTCAACATATACTTTAAACACGAAGAGCATTTGTTTTCTATAAAATGTGTGAACCACTTACCTTTTCCTGGCTGCAACTCAGTTTTCCCTCTTACTACAGGCTGGAGGGGAAAGAGCCTCTGTTTATAGCAACGATCAGGTGAACTTTGATTTTGTTTATTCTCTTTCCAAACTTCTTATTTGTTCTACATTTCAGCTGTGTAACAGTGGACTAGTTGCTACCAATCATGGCATTGCAGTTTGGAAAGGTTTCAATAAAAGCACAAAAAAACAACAAGTGAACAATGCACATTTTACCATATTTTATGGTACAATATAAAATCTCTTAATGCTTATTTGTACCAATGATTGTTAAGGGTTCTTATGAAAATCATGTATCCCTAAAACATTTTGGTTTCGTCCACTTTGACATATATCACAATTCAGATGTTTATACAAAATTATATTTTTTTGCTAGAAAACATGTTGAAATAAGTTGGAAAAATACTTGAATGTCAGGGTTTTTTAAAAAAAAAAATAGTCTTTGGACTGTGGTTAAACTTAAAAAAAACAGTTTAATTGCTCAATTGCGTAACTTTTTTGTTTAACTATTTCCAATTAAATAAGATAAATTGATATTTCTTGAAAAAAATTCTCACAGTTTTACACTTCTTAAAGGGGACATATATTTTTCAGTTCTTCCTTTTCACATTGAAATCATTCATGTGTGGCCTGTATAAAATTGGAACTGCTATGCTTGAAATATTGTAGATGTAGAGAAAAAAATTGAGCTAATCTAATTTAATGTTCTAAACATAGCTGGGTCTAAAGTACTTTTAAATACAAACTGATAACATTTAAATTTCTCCTTAAACTCCAATAAATATACTAGTCTGTCAATAACAGATCCCCCCATCATCGTTCCTCAGCAGCCATGTGCAGGAGCCATGCACGGGGCCTGGAAGAGACCATGAGCTGAATCTCTCTTCAGCTCTCACTTCTCAGGAGACTGCTACTTTGGCCTCAGATGGGAGGGGAGGGGAGGGGGGCTCCCACCCTAGCTCTACAGCAGCTCTCTCAGATCACCTTCCTTACTGCTGAGACAAAGGGGAAGGCCTGGACCATGAAGCCCTGGTCGGGCCTGACCGACGCACATCCAGCATCTGGAGAGAACCTCTCATCACCCGGGGAACATGTCCGGGCAAATACAGAGCTAAGTTTGCTGTCTTAACCTCATCACCGGTAGCAGGAGCAAATATCCTGCCTGCCAAAACAGCCTTGTTGTATTTCTCCTCAGCTGGTTCCAGGCAACGCAGAGCTGAAAGCCGGCACAGGAGCAACTTCCCTATGCCGAGGAGAAATCGGCTTAAATCGGACTGCAACGGAGTCAAAGACTGTCTCTAGAACATCAGGCCTCCGACCCCGACTATGTGGTGCTGCAGAGCCAAGGGCTACCGCTAGCCAACAACTTTCCTCCTTCAACGCACCTTCCGTGAATGGCCAAACTGAACAGAACGGAGACGAGACAAAGGACAGGTTTGGGCAGCGAGCTGAGGGTGAAGTGTTAAAGATTGGGTTTACCGGCCTGCTGTTACATGTCTATTGAAAACCCAAAACTACCCCAGTTCGGGATTTGGCCGCAAGTGAGAAGACATAATCAAGGGGTAAAACAGTTTAAATGCATATTTAATTCATAGAAATTAAATATGGAGACAGAGTTTACATTACCAATTAAGATGATTTCACCGCACGGTCGAGAAGTCTGTCTGAAGAAAGTTTTGGACAAAGACTCTTTTTATCAACTTTAAAACTCAACCTGCTCGCTCAAGGGGAGGAGGACTGACCCCCTCTCCTTCTGACCACCCCCTCGGGGCAATAAAACACCCTGTTATTCTACCCAGAAACAGAGAGGGGAGACACCGCCACTAAGATATATTTTTTAATTCTCAACAGAAGTTAAAAGGTTTATTGGGAAATGTTTTGTAAATTGTTGGACACATGGTGTTTAGAACAAAAGGGCTAACCGGTAGCTCGCGCTAGCCAAACTGCTATTAGCCTTGCTAACATCCGGTTTTGGACATTTCAAAAGGAGTCCATTTTAAAGCATAAAGCGTAACTGTTCTGCTCCGCCATCCTTCGATGGTGCTATGAGCCTTATCCCCGCATTACTATTGAATATTAATGTTGGTAAAGGGCAATTTTGATAACTTTATGTTGCAACCTCTTAGCCACCGACTTGCTACCGCGACCCCTAGCGCCCGGAGGTAGAATAGGGCTTGGTCGTCATGACGTATTACTTTGTGTGGCCGCCATATTGAAAGCCTCCGCGGCTCCGCCCCCGCTACTCAGACTACTGCCTATGACTACCGCATACTGTACTCCCTCTCTCAGCCGTGTTTTAATTTGATTAATTTTACCGTAACTTCATTTCAACCATGGTAAACCGTTGCTGTGTTGTGGACTGTAACAGCGCAACACATGATCGCCATGGGAAAAACATAGAAAATGGGTTAACTTTCCACCGCTTTCCTGCCTGGAGGCGGAACCACGGGAGAGACAGCAAGCGCAATGGAGTTGTCGGCTCGCTTGGATCGCGGCTTTAAGACTACCGATCATAACTTTCCACAGTATCCCGATGTCAATGAGAGTGTGTTCCCTGCATTTTCATTCTGGTAAGTTAAAGATGCACGGTTTTATTTTATAGCCTACATTGTTTCTTTCCTTCAGCCGCGACACCACATACATGCACATAAATACTAAAACGGCAGCGGGAAAAGGCTCAAATACGTGAGAAACCCGGAGGGTTTAGGGAGGGTTGGCAGTTAACGTTACTAACTAAACCTTTGAAACACATAGCAGCTAGTTAAAAGTACATTACATGCGTGATTGGTTGTTAGCACTAACGGTTAGCAGGTGCCAGAGCCCGTCTGATCACAGCTTACCTTTGTGTGAATTACTGTGTTCCCACTGTTTACTGGCTTTATGATCTGCAGCTCCTGAACCCATCCATTCATGAACTGCACATGAGACTCCAAGGACTTGTAGCTTTGGAACTGTTCTGAAGTATAGGCGCTCACACCACAAACTAGGTAGCCGAAGACGTCCGATATGCAAAACAGTGGCAACAAGTCGTCGTCGGCGCTCCATAATAATGCTGATTTTGTCAACATACCGGTCCCTGATTTCTCTATTTAATGTGTCCCGGTAAATTTCATATCCTTTTCGGGATTTTAACATATTTTTTATATCTATTCTTTCTCAACTCTACTTCTACGTCTCTTCGTTCAACAACGTTATGTCATGGGTATTTTAACGTTGCGTTGCTGTCAATATGGCCGCCACGTCCCACAATGCAACGCGGATCCCGAGCCCTATTGCATAAACAAAGGCAAGCAATTCTGAATTAAAAGATTTTACAGGACAAACCGGTGTTATGCCGAAAAGTGCATCCCTGCCGAGATATGCATCCCCTGTCGCGGGAGCGCACCTCGCTCTGTACAGCTGAATATCGACAAAGAAAACGGATTAAAATGTGCGCAACGGAGTTACTTGTTCTTATATTAGTGATATCAAAACGTTTGAATATACCTCTTGTGTGAAAAAAACGGTGTTTATTTGGCAGATTAGTTTACAAAAGTACGGGTGTAATGAACACCATTAAATCTAAAGTTTTTATCTGAGGTACGGCTGATTTATTTGTTGTGGTCTCTTGTCATTCACATACAACAATAAACCGTGAGAGCCCACGTACGTTTTGAAACTGCAAAGCCTTGTCTTAAACGAAAGATCAGACTGCTTCTACAGTAAACAGCACAGCGTTCATAGACCAGTGTGATGCATTCGCGACTGTCAGAAAGCTATGTTGCATTCAGGGGCATGGGACATTTCAAACTTACAAGGAAAGAGGCATAAAACGGAAAAGAACTTAACTCATACAATAATGTATTTTTCCAGAAAATAGCGTGACCTTTCTAACAATACTGAATGCTCTATACTTGTATTTATGATATTGTTTTTGATTATGCACATCTGCTAGCTTTTTATTCTGAAAATTCTATAATATTACAGCAGCAAATTATCAAAGTTCTTCAAAAGCCTGTTTAAAAGTTCCAAATGGGGCTGCAGATCATACAGCAACAATTGCCCTGTCATTGTTTTAACAGGCAGAATTTGCATTTGCTGACACTTATACTTTAACTAAAGATGGATATACAGTAATAAAGTCATACAAGTGCCAAACCCTCATAGATAGCAGGGGGTGCGTTTTTTTGGCAAATGGCTGCCGAAAAATGCACCCTCTTGGTATTTAATCTAAAAATTGTCCCAGTATCATGAAATTCATACTGGTAGCTCAGAACACACGTGTAAACATGTTGGAAATGTTAAATCAGCTGCAAGTGTAAATTTAAGTAAAATAGCAGGGGGGTGCGTTTTTTGGCAAAGGGCTGCCGGAAAATGCACCCCCTATGTTTTCAATCTAAAAATTGTCCCTTACTCATGAAATCCATACGGATAGCTCAGAACAAACGAGTAAACATGTAGGAAATGTTAAATCAGCTACAAGTGTAAATTTAAGTAAAATAGCAGGGGGGTGCGTTTTTTGGCAAAGGGCTGCCGGAAAATGCACCCCCTTGGTATTTAATCTAAAAATTGTCCCTTACTCATGAAATTCATACGGATAGCTCAGAACACATGTGTAAACATGTTGAAAATGTTAAATCAGCAACAAGTGTATATTTAGGTAAAATAGCAGGGTGGTGCGTTTTTTGGCAAATGGCTGCCGAAAAATGCACCCCCTTGGTATTTAATCTAAAAATTGTCCCAGAATCATGAAATTCATACCTGTAGCTCAGAACACACGTGTAAACATGTTGGAAATGTTAAATCAGCAACAAGTGTATATTTAGGTAAAATAGCAGGGGGGTGCGTTTTTTGTCAAATGGCTGCCGAAAAATGCAACCCCTATGTTTTTAATCTAAAAATGGTCCCACACACATAAAATTCTCTAAGGTCACTTGTGGAGTACCACAGGGTTCAGTCCTTGGACCAATTCTCTTTACTATATATATGCTTCCGGTTGGCAAAATTATCAGACAGCATGGGATAAATTTTCACTGTTATGCTGATGACAATAAAGTGAAAAATCTTGGTGTTATTTTTGACCAAGACATGTCATTTAAATCCCATATTAAACAGGCTTCCAGAGTTGCCTTTTTTCACCTCTGGAATATCGCCAAAATTAGAAATATTCTGTCCAGGAGCGATGCTGAAAAACTGGTCCATGCATTTGTTACTTCAAGGCTGGACTATTGTAATTCTTTACAACCAGGAAGTCCACAAAATGCAGTTCAAAGCCTTCAGCTGATCCAAAATGCTGCAGCAAGAGTTCTGATGAAAATCAACAAGCAGGATCATATTTCTCTTATTTTAGCTTCCCTTCATTGGCTTCCTGTTAAGTCAAGAATAGAATTTAAAATTCTTCTTCTAACGTATAAAGCCCTTAATAATCAAGCTCCGTCATATATCAGAGCTCTGATTACCCCGTATGTTTCTAACAGAGCACTTTGCTCTGAGACTGCATGGGAGGCAGATCCTTTAGCTATCAGCAGAGCGGTTCTAGACAGGGGCCAACAGGGGCCAGGGCCCCTGTAGAACTGTTCCTGGCCTCTGTTGTGGCCCCTGTAATAAAGACATGATATTAAATTTCTTAGGATGATAAATGCTGACAAAGATACCGAGACTGACTGGTCATTTGGATCAGTTTTATTTTTTACGTTTATGGTTTTACCCAACAATAAAATAACAAAATAATTACAAAATAAATATAAAAAATAACAATAATTAAAAAAATTAGCTGTTTCACATTAAGCTCCTGCCGTATTGATAAAAGCTCAGGGGTCTGCAACCTGCAGTTCCAGAGTCACAATTGCCTTATTGGTTTACTTAATATATTAAACGATGAAACGTTGACCTGTTTAGGCTTTTATTCCCAATCTTTTGTTCTGTGCCCCTGTGAAAAAACACTGGCTCCACCCTGGCCCCCCTGCTAAATTTGATCTAGAACCACCACTGGCTATCAGGCTCCTCTCCTGTGGAACCAACTCCCAGTTTTGGTCCGTGAGGCAGACACCCTGTCTACTTTTAAGACTAATCTTAAAACTTTCTTTTTTGACAAAGCTTATAGTTAGAGTGGCTCATGTTACCCTGAGCTATCTCTATAGTTATGCTGCTATAGGCTTAGGCTACTGGAGGACATCAAGGCCTATTTTTCTCACTCTATTGATTTCTACTGTTCTCCAGTTTTCCATTGCATTTAAATAACTGTTGTCATTTCCTCTTATAACTTTTTGTTCTCTCTCCTGGTGTGACGTTCTGTTAACTGTGACATCATCCAGAGAAGACAGAACACCCGCTATTACCATCTAATGTAGAAAAGATTACTGGACCAATGTGTGCTTCTGTGCTTTTTTGTCTCTCTTGTTGTGTCTCTGCTCTTTCTTCTGTAACCCCCAGTTGGTCGAGGCAGATGACCGTTCATACTGAGCCCGGTTCTGCTGGAGGTTTTCCTTCCCGCTAATGGGTGGTTTTTCTTCCCACTGTCGCTTCATGCTTGCTGAGTGTGAGGGATTGCTGCAAAGCCATAGACAACACACACGACTCTCCCTGTAGCGCTACGCTTCTCCAGGACTGAATGCTGCTTGTCGGGACTTTGAATCAATCAACTGGTTCCCTTATATAGGAGATTTTTGACCAATCTGTATAATATGATTAATTTTGACTTTGTAAAGTGCCTCGAGATGACATGTTTCATGAATTGGCGCTATATAAATAAAATTGAATTGAATTGAACATATGTGTAAACATGTAGGAAATGTTAAATCACCTGCAAGTGTATATATAAGTAAAATACCAAGGGGGTGCATTTTCCGGCAGCCCTTTGCCAAAAAACGCACCCCCCTGCAATTTTACTTAAATATACACTTGCAGCTGATTTAACATTTCCAACATGTTTACACATGTGTTCTGAGTTATCTGTATAAATTTCCTGATTCTGGGACAATTTTTAGATTGAAAACATAGGGGGTGCATTTTCCGGCAGCCCTTTGCCAAAAAACGCACCCCCCTGCTATTTTACTTAAATTTACACTTGTAGCTGATTTAACATTTCCAACATGTTTACACGTGTGTTCTGAGCTACCAGTATGAATTTCATGTGTGAGGGACAAATTTTAGATTGAAAACATAGGGGGTGCATTTTCCGGCAGCCCTTTGCCAAAAAACGCACCCCCCTGCTATTTTACTTAAATTTACACTTGCAGCTGATTTAATATTTCCAACATGTTTACAGCCAAGGCAGCAGAAACACTAACTGGAGAGAACATGATGTTCTCCCCTTTAGAGGCAGCATGACCTGCCAACTTCCTGTACAGGCGGAAGGCAAACTCTTTGTTCGCCCAGATCACCGGGGAGATTCTGTCGCCATCTGCGAGGGGATCTTGGTCTTCCTCAGCATGATCTGACTGTTGTTGGCTTCGCTCTGCACAGATCACTGTTGAGAATATCAAAAGAACCACAGGTGGGGCCAACATGGCGACATAAGAAAAAGGGTTACAAGTGTGTATTTTCACTGAGGTGAACTGTAAAATTTCCTGAAATTCAGGTTTTTAAAAAAAAAAAAAAAAAAAAAAACTGTCATGTTTGGCTTTAAGTGTTTGGCCCACATGCAGAATTAAACTCGGAGGCAGAGATCAGATTTCTTGATTTTATTGTTGGAGGTGAAGGGGATGACGCTCGAGGCGGACGAGGGCACAACGGATCGGGATCCGAGATAACTGAAAGGGACCACTGAGGAAACGACCTGGGAGACGTAAGCTTACCACCCGGACGCGGCAACCGGACAGAGGGAGGGCAGTTAGGACTCAGCTTGTTGGTGACAGCTTGTTGGTGACAGGGGATCCAGAGACCGGGGGCCGTAGGCAGAGGGAGGTCTGAGCAGCGCCGCCGATCCAGAGATCCGGGACAGCAGAGGAAACCAGACAGGCTCGAGGTAGGTGGTGAACTTAGGAGGATGACTCGGTATGAGAGTAATGCTCGGGAGGATCTTTCAGAGGAGACGCGAGCACGCAGCAGGGGACCTGGGAGACACAAAGGGTAACAGTTAGCGCGACGGAGAATATCTTGAGGAGAGAATACTGGCCTGGAGTCATACATCGACTTATAACACTCTGGCGTTCATCTGCTGTCCGCACGCCGTTCTTAAAGCATGGCGAGATGCTGCTGAACCAATCCCTGGTGTGCGCGCCCCGCCCACCAGTCAACCAGAAACACCTGAGGAGAAAGCAGAGGCAGAGCCAGCAAGCAGCATGGCTCTGCTGACTGAGTCCTGACACACACAAAAAGTGACTGTTCTAGTTGGGGGGGGGAGCTTGGTTTAAGAGAGATTTCTGTGCGATATACATATTCAATCCTATCCTCTATCTTTAGAGGATAGTTAAGGCCTCGAAAATACTAGATTACGACATTGTAGGAACTAATTAGCTGCTCAATTGTATAATATCATGAAATGATGGCTCATAAAAAAAGTATCACTCATCTGCAAAAAAAAATATCCTATGGAGCAAATTCACTTTGCCATGGAGAATTAAATCCATCCTTAATAAAATTGAACAAAAGGTATATATATCATATAACATACCATAAAAATATAATAATTGTCGGAATCAGTGCTACCACTTTAATCAAAAGTTAAACAATTAGTCTAGATTCTTAAACCACAATAATTATCTCATTAGCGATCAGACTTTTGTGAATAATCCAATGAAGACATAAGGCATAAACCTATCAAATCACACATAAATATACTCTAACTACTTAGAGGTATTCCAATGGGAAATGAGAAGGACTGTTCAGAGTGCCACTCGTTTATTAAGGACCCACGTTTCTCACTGTCTCTTAAAGGCCCGGTGTTTTGTTGCAGTCATTGTTGATCCAGCCTCAAAGTTTCACTCCATGGAGGCACCGACTCATCATCTGACACAGGCGTTGCATTGGCACGGTATTTCTCATCGGTATTCAGAACCAGATCAGTAGGTGGGCAAATGACAATTCTTACTGGGTAGGATGGGTTTTCTCTCTAGAAAACAAAGCTGGCTGGAGTTAAAAGATTAGATGGTCAACAGATAGTAAGAACTTACTGTGACTAAAACATTGATGAAACTGATTGGACTCCTGCTTGGTGCCGGCTCATGTCTCTTAGCCCATCCATCATCTTCTCTGTCTGCCTCTCTTCCTGCCCAAGCATTGAGCGCGCAGACGTCACCCTGTTGTGTTGTCATCCGGTGTATAATTTGGTACACATATGGGGAAGATTATCATATTAAAGGACAAAAAAGAAGGTCTATCCTTTCAAACCTTTTGGTTTAAGTCTCAAAACAAATCTATCAGAATAGGCTTGAAAAAGCCGATGTCAAACTCAAAATTTAAGCATGTACTATTAAAGTCTAAGCAAAAACTGGTTCTCTTTGTTTGAAAGATTTATTTTTCATTTGCAGAAAAAGATTCCCCCTATTAGGAATGTAAATCAGGCATACATTAATACAAGCACAAGGGGATCTGTAGTGTTTTTGTTTCATTGCTACCCTTGCACATTGTCAGCGATTCGCCTCAGAGTTCTGGAGAAAACCTAAATGCTAAATTTGCTCTCAGATTCCCCAGTTCACTTTTTTATATCCAAACAAATCAATATTTTTACATTTTTTTTTACAAAAAAATGTAAAAATATTGTTTATAAATTAGGTGTTTATATGGCATTTCCTCTGTGACGAAGTGGCGACCTCTCTGGGGTGGACCCTGCCTCTCGCCCAGTGGCCGCTGAAAATAGCCACCAGCCCACCGTGACCCTGCAGGGATATGCGGGTATAGAAAATGGATGGATATCAGCATTTACTTTTTAATTTTTTTTTCCAAATTCTGAATTCAGTTTTGTTTTTCTTTTGGAGAACATCGACAGAAACGGATCAACCAACAAACACACATCACTTCTGATGAAATATTGACAGCTTGTCTTTATGTTACAGACGTGGGTTGTTACAGAACTTAAAAAGCCTACATATGTAATCACAATGGGTTTCTAAGTTTTCAAAGCTTGTACCTCAGAATATACATATGTAAATAAAATACAAAGGTGTCAATTTATGAACAATAAAAACAATATTGAAAGTCAAAAACATTAAGTCAAAAACAAGAAATAAAACGATTTGAGATGACTGGACTATAATGCTCCTGAGGTCATGGTTTCTCTTGGTTTAGTCATGTTTTCCAAAGAGCTGCTTATCCAGTTTGATGAGCTGTCGGAGGAAACCTCGATTTGGGATCACGCCCCGATTGTCCTTCACAGCACAAATAGCCTCTACCAGGGTGAGCTTGTGCTTCAGCATCAGGTAGGCCAGCACCAGGGTGGCAGAGCGGCTGACTCCCACATGACAATGCACCAGAACTTTGCCTGAAAAGCAAAGAGAAATGTGAGATTCAGTCCATTCGTCTGAAACTGACTGCAATGGTTAGGATTTTTTTTTTAACTCTCTGGCAATCTTACCTCCTCTGCTCAGGCCTCTGTGGATAAAATCTGCTGCAGCCTGAAAGTTGATGCTCATGTCATAGCTGCAGGAATCATGTGCCTCTATGCCCATGTAGGTGATGTTCATTCCCTCATATATGTCTGGCTGCCCTCCTCTCCTACTCTGAGCTGCATTCAGGATGTGAGTCAAGCAGTGCTTGGATAGATCAGCCAGGTTTTCTGCACCCTGTCTGAAAATAACAAAAATAAAGCACTTTATATTAACATTTTATAGCTACAGTTCCTTCCATATATGGGGCCATACCATTTGGAAAAGTTTTAGAATTTTTCATGTTACAACTTAAAATTTTGTCTGTATGTAGTGACTCTTCCTGCACTCACACCAGACTCGGTTCACTACTTGTGAAGCTCCCCAAATCGCTTACATGGATTGTGCTTGACAATACTGTTGAGGTAGTGGTTATCCCTGTTGCTGGTGCACTATATTCTTCCACTCAACTTTCTCTGAATACGCTTGGACATAGAACTCTGAACAACCATCTTCTTTATCAATGACCTTTTGTGGACAGGTGGTCACCCGTCTAATCAGCAGTCTCCCCATTGAATGTTTATCATACTGACTGTTGAGGACAATCTTAGTTAATATCTTAGTTGGGGTTGCTGAGGAATGCAGAGTGTTGACTGTCTCTCCCTGTTGTTGGATAGAATAACACATGAAGTTTTATGACAGGTGGGGGAGAAGTCTAGAAGAGTCCCTTTGTTTGAACAGATGGGCCCAACCACCCTCCTCCTGAGCTTAGCTGGAGGAACACTAAGTTTATGAAAAGGATGTCTTGGCAAAACTTACTTTAGACAAAAGCTGCAGTACCAAGGGAATGGACGTAGACGCACTGGTAATGTAAACTTTTGTCTCTTGGAATTCCAATAAATTAAATATGCATATTACAATGTTTTACCTCTGATCAATGTATGACTCATTTATTGTCAAATCTTAAACCAGGGTAACAATGGGCCTTCAGTAGCGAAGCAGGATTAGGCCAGTAATAACTATATTAACATGACCCAGACTGGGAGACCATTTAGATCAGGGGTCACCAACAGTTTTGAAACTGAGAGCTACTTCCTTGGTACTGTGTTGAACGAAGGGGTTCCTGTACTGATCTTTAAACTGGAAGAGTCAGAGCTCACCTTAACATTGTGTAAAATTAATATTTTCCATGCGTTTGTCATTTTTAAATCTATATAAATGCAAGTATGATTAAAAAGTGAAATAGAGTAAAATAACATTTTAGATGCAGCTCACTGGTGGGTGATGCTATTTTTCTAAACAGGCCTGATGGCGCCACGCAGGGTTCTTGGGGGCTGACCCCTGATTTAGAGTAATGGTCTCAAACTCCAGTCCAGGAGGTCTTGTGTCCTCCAACCTTTGGACACATCTCTGCTTCAACACACCTGATTCCAACATCAGCTCAATAGTTGCATGCTATTGAGGTAGTTTAGCCGTTTGATTCAGGTGTGTAGGGCAAGGGACACATCTAATGGTTGCAGGAGACCACTTACATAAAGGCTTAAAATATTTCACTCTGTTATCAATCTTTGTAATAGACAACTTTCACTTTCTGGAATGAGTGACCAAAATGTATTTTTTTTTTTACTTTTCGCAGCATTCGTGTATATATATTTTTAGAACGTGTCCGTGCAAAGCATGTATACTTTTGCAAATGATGTACGTATTTTCAAATGCACCATAAATTAAGCATGAAAAACTTACAGAGTGACTGCCTGGTATGTAAACCATCTGAGGCACGCCTTCATGGCCTGGTGTCATTGGAAACCACTGCTGATAAGATCCAGAGAGCCAGGGGTGCTTGCATCATGAACTGAAACAAAGGGTTAAAAGTGCTATTTGTTTTGCTTACACAATATGTGCTGTTGGACATAGACCTGGTAAAATCTTAAAACCTACTAATTTGGTTCTACAGGTTCTAGATTAATATACAAGTCTTTGTTTGCTCCATAAAAATATATCAGTTTTCCATATAGATAGCCGTCTTTATTAATATATAGCTTCTGTATATGTATATATATCTATTCTATCTTATTTTATTTTGTCTGCACCATCGACACCAAGTCAAATTCCTTGTAAGTGCAAACCTGCTTGGCAATAAACTTGATTCTGATTAAAGTAATTTATTTTCTTCATGTGTCAGATCTGCACATTTCACACAATATATAACAAATGGAAAAGCTCAAAACTCACTCTCTTTAAGATCATTTGTACATTTCCTTTGTGACACTTTATGGCATGGAAAAATACTAAAAAAAATTGCTTTTTTTCCACCATCTCAAAGCAATTGTGTCATTGTAGAGCTGGATTTTAAATGAAAAATCTAACGTGTTATTAAAACTCTACTTATGTTCTGGAAAAACATTTCAACATATACTTTAAACACGAAGAGCATTTGTTTTCTATAAAATGTGTGGACCACTTACCTTTTCCTGGCTGCAACTCAGTTTTCCCTCTTACTACAGGCTGGAGGGGAAAGAGCCTCTGTTTATATCAACGATCAGGTGAACTTTGATTTTTTTTATTCTCTTTCCAAACTTCTTATTTGTTCTACATTTCAGCTGTGTAACAGTGGACTAGTTGCCACCAATCATGGTATTGCAGTTTGGAAAGGATTCAATAAAAGCCCAAAAAAACAATACTGCACAATACCTTATTTTAAATGGTATAATATAAAATCTCTTAATATATGAATTCAACCAAAGGTTGAATAAAACTAAACAAAGTTAAATTTCAGTGGATTTTGGTGAGTTTTAGCACTTTGTGCTTTTTTATTGTAAATCAAAGTTTCAGTAGCTGTTGCAAAATTTAACGGCAGGTGAAAAATTTGCATGGATTAGCTACTGCACACTGCTATGCAAGTATACTTTTGGTACATGCCATATTAGACATTACACCACAAGTTTTTTGTGCACACCAGCAGCCTCAGGTATAACCTTACTGAAAAGGGTGCACTTTGTTTTATCATGCACTTCGCTTGCTCATTTTTTTAATCAAAGTCGTACTTTACCCTTTTTAAATAAAACCAACACATTAAATAATAAAACCTTTTAGAGACTTAGGAGAGCTAAGGCAGGGAGTCTTCATCAGAAAGCAAGGGAAAAGAGAACTGGACCAAAAAGCCGGTCCTTTTACATAACCTACACTAAAATGATCACTAAATAAATTTGCCAAAAAAAGGGTTTGCCTTGCAAGTCCAGGTAAACGTACCCTGTTGAGTTTTTCTGTTGTAAATTTCCCAGTGATCACTATTTATCAAATCCTTTTAATTCAATCAGATGTCAAGCAGACAGTTTGGCTTTGTGTTGCATTTATTTTAGGACATTTCTTTATTCAGGAGCAGAAAATACAAATGTTAAGGCATCTCATCTGTGTATGCAGTGAGAACAATACACCACACAAAGTATTTTCTTTGTATTAGTCTGTACTAACAAAGATGGGATCTCTTCCCTCAGAGGTTTGGGTTGACAATCTTGCCAATGAAGAGAATGTTTTCTGGAACTCGCTCAGTGATGATCACCATGAAAGGACGGTTGAACCACAACTCTGGGTTGTGGCGGTAGGATTGCATTATCATTTCTATACCGGTGGCTGCTGCAGCTGTGGCTCCGGCCTCATCGACGTCCAGTGTGGCTTGGTGCACCACCTTTACAGCACAATCAAAGCAGAGCGGGTCAAACATGTCAACAGAACACGAGCAAAGACATTTTTCCCCTCATTTGCTGCCTTTTTACCTTAGAGACAAACAGGCAGTCTGCAATGCCGCTCAGATTTGCACGATCCCCAAACATGTCTGCCATTCCCATTCCAGTCAGCACATCATTCAGCTTGTAGGAGGTCTTGATGGAAAACTTGGGAACAAATATATTGTACGTCCTAAAAATATAAAAAAAAAAATTTCAGGCACTGATCAATCATGACTTGGGGAATAGGTACTTAATGTAAAATTTCTTTACTCTGACTTCATCCACTTCAACCATTTAGTAACATGTGCGGGGGAGATATTGCGCTCCAGCACTGCCATATTGTCAGGTAGGAGCAGCAGCATGGAGTATGAGTTGTTGAAAGGCAGGTGGAGGACTGTTGTGTTGATGGCCTGGTCATCATAAGTATTAACATCTTCTTCCATTGTCATCATCTGGACTTGAACCTGGAGAATGAAAGATGGACAGTTAGTTGGTTGGAAAATAAATACAAGATGTCTCATATCTGCTTTGCCTGTTTGGATGTATGACTTTGAACCTCATTGCTTTCGTCCACTCTGAACCTGCCCTCAAAGGTGTACCGAGGATCAAACGGAGTTTCCCATTTACCTGTTCGAGTGAAGACAATCATGTCACCTGAAAAAAATGACTTCACAGTGAAAGAGGAGAGAGATCTCATCGCATGAGACCATTTACCTTTGTAGTAGATGTAGCTGAGGAGATACATGACTGTTCTTGGATCCAGGCTTTCTACCAGCTTGTCTATCTTCCCATTAGTCTTACCCGATACATACTGATTGATGGTATCGGCGCTCTCTGTGGTTTTGACAAAGTCCACATTGAAGCCCTCGGCAGAATAGGACTGCTTCAGGACATCCAGGAACTCAGGGTTTGCCTTGAAGCTGTTGTTCATGAACACGGCGGTGCCTTGGCTGAGGTCCTCATGAGATGCTTTGTTTGCAAGGAGTGTACGAAAGGCCTGGTCTACATCTGTCTGAGCCAGCTGGGAGCTGTTGAAGCCCATCCCTCTGAAAAGCTGCTGGTGAGTCTCCCCCCGGGCCCCCACCATCAGAGCAGCCAAGGCAGCGGAGACGCTAACCGGAGAGAAGAAGATGTTTTTGCCCTCGGAGGATGCATGATCCGCCAACTTCGTGTACAGACGGAATGCAAACTCTTTGTTTGCCGAGGTCACCAGCGACATTTTGTTGTCACTGCCATCTCCAGCGGGGCCTTGGGCCTCCTCGCCGTGCCCTATGTGATGATGGCTTCTTCCTACACAGACCACTGCTGATAAGATCCAGAGAGCCAGGGGTGCATGCATCATGAACTGAAACAAAGGGTTAAAATTGCTGTTTGTTTTGCTTACACAATATGTGCTGTTGGACATAGACCTGGTAAAATCTTAAAACCTACTAATTTGGTTCTACAGGTTCTAGATTAATAGCCTATACAAGTCTTTGTTTGCTCCATAAAAATATATTAGTTTTCCATATAGATAGCCATCTTGATTAAAGTGATTCATTTATTTTCTTCATGTGTCAGATCTGACAAAATTTCACACAATATATAATAAACGGAAAAGCTAAAAACTCAAACTCTTTAAGATCATTTGTACATTTCCTTTGTGACACTTTATGGCATGGATAAATACTAAAAAACAGGCTTTTTTCCCCCCACCATCTCAAAGCAATTGTTTCATTGTAGAGCTGGATTTTAAATGAAAAAGCTAACATGTTCTTAAACTCCACTCATGTTCTGGAAAAACATTTCAACATATACTTTAAACACGAAGAGCATTTGTTTTCTATAAAATGTGTGAACCACTTACCTTTTCCTGGCTGCAACTCAGTTTTCCCTCTTACTACAGGCTGGAGGGGAAAGAGCCTCTGTTTATAGCAACGATCAGGTGAACTTTGATTTTGTTTATTCTCTTTCCAAACTTCTTATTTGTTCTACATTTCAGCTGTGTAACAGTGGACTAGTTGCTACCAATCATGGCATTGCAGTTTGGAAAGGTTTCAATAAAAGCACAAAAAAACAACAAGTGAACAATGCACATTTTACCATATTTTATGGTACAATATAAAATCTCTTAATGCTTATTTGTACCAATGATTGTTAAGGGTTCTTATGAAAATCATGTATCCCTAAAACATTTTGGTTTCGTCCACTTTGACATATATCACAATTCAGATGTTTATACAAAATTATATTTTTTTGCTAGAAAACATGTTGAAATAAGTTGGAAAAATACTTGAATGTCAGGGTTTTTTAAAAAAAAAAATAGTCTTTGGACTGTGGTTAAACTTAAAAAAAACAGTTTAATTGCTCAATTGCGTAACTTTTTTGTTTAACTATTTCCAATTAAATAAGATAAATTGATATTTCTTGAAAAAAATTCTCACAGTTTTACACTTCTTAAAGGGGACATATATTTTTCAGTTCTTCCTTTTCACATTGAAATCATTCATGTGTGGCCTGTATAAAATTGGAACTGCTATGCTTGAAATATTGTAGATGTAGAGAAAAAAAATTGAGCTAATCTAATTTAATGTTCTAAACATA
Source organism: Fundulus heteroclitus (assembly GCF_011125445.2). NCBI lineage: Eukaryota > Metazoa > Chordata > Actinopteri > Cyprinodontiformes > Fundulidae > Fundulus > Fundulus heteroclitus. The sequence continues at coordinate 35,107,742 of NC_046372.1, forward strand.
GCTGGGTCTAAAGTACTTTTAAATACAAACTGATAACATTTAAATTTCTCCTTAAACTCCAATAAATATACTAGTCTGTCAATAACAGATCCCCCCATCATCGTTCCTCAGCAGCCATGTGCAGGAGCCATGCACGGGGCCTGGAAGAGACCATGAGCTGAATCTCTCTTCAGCTCTCACTTCTCAGGAGACTGCTACTTTGGCCTCAGATGGGAGGGGAGGGGGGCTCCCACCCTAGCTCTACAGCAGCTCTCTCAGATCACCTTCCTTACTGCTGAGACAAAGGGGAAGGCCTGGACCATGAAGCCCTGGTCGGGCCTGACCGACGCACATCCAGCATCTGGAGAGAACCTCTCATCACCCAGGGAACATGTCCGGGCAAATACAGAGCTAAGTTTGCTGTCTTAACCTCATCACCGGTAGCAGGAGCAAATATCCTGCCTGCCAAAACAGCCTTGTTGTATTTCTCCTCAGCTGGTTCCAGGCAACGCAGAGCTGAAAGCCGGCACAGGAGCAACTTCCCCATGCCGAGGAGAAATTGGCTTAAATCGGACTGCAACGGAGTCAAAGACTGTCTCTAGAACATCAGGTCTCCGACCCCGACTATGTGGTGCTGCAGAGCAAAGGGCTACCGCTAGCCAACAACTTTCCTCCTTCAACGCACCTTCCGTGAATGGCCAAACTGAACAGAACGGAGACGAGACAAAGGACAGGTTTGGGCAGCGAGCTGAGGGTGAAGTGTTAAAGATTGGGTTTACCGGCCTGCTGTTACATGTCTATTGAAAACCCAAAACTACCCCAGTTCGGGATTTGGCCGCAAGTGAGAAGACATAATCAAGGGGTAAAACAGTTTAAATGCATATTTAATTCATAGAAATTAAATATGGAGACAGAGTTTACATTACCAATCAAGATGATTTCACCGCGCGGTCGAGAAGTCTGTCTGAAGAAAGTTTTGGACAAAGACTCTTTTTATCAACTTTAAAACTCAACCTGCTCGCTCAAGGGGAGGAGGACTGACCCCCTCTCCTTCTGACCACCCCCTCGGGGCAATAAAACACCCTGTTATTCTACCCAGAAACAGAGAGGGGAGACACCCCCACTAAGATATATTTTTTAATTCTCAACAGAAGTTAAAAGGTTTATTGGGAAATGTTTTGTAAATTGTTGGACACATGGTGTTTAGAACAAAAGGGCTAACCGGTAGCTCGCGCTAGCCAAACTGCTATTAGCCTTGCTAACATCCGGTTTTGGACATTTCAAAAAGAGTCCATTTTAAAGCATAAAGCGTAACTGTTCTGCTCCGCCATCCTTCGATGGTGCTATGAGCCTTATCCCCGCATTACTATCGAATATTAATGTTGGTAAAGGGCAATTATGATAACTTTATGTTGCAACCTCTTAGCCACCGACTTGCTACCGCGACCCCTAGCGCCCGGAGGTAGAATTGCATAAACAAAGGCAAGCAATTCTGAATTAAAAGATTTTACAGGACAAACCGGTGTTTATGCCGAAAAGTGCATCCCTGCCGAGATATGCATCCCCTGTCGCGGGAGCGCGCCTCGCTCTGTACAGCTGAATATCGACAAAGAAAACGGATTAAAATGTGCGCAACGGAGTTACTTGTTCTTATATTAGTGATATCAAAACGTTTGAATATACCTCTTGTGTGAAAAAAACGGTGTTTATTTGGCAGATTCGTTTACAAAAGTACGGGTGTAATGAACACCATTAAATCTAAAGTTTTTATCTGAGGTACGGCTGATTTATTTGTTGTGGTCTCTTGTCATTCACATACAACAATAAACCGTGAGAGCCGACGTACGTTTTGAAACTGCAAAGCCTTGTCTTAAACGAAAGATCAGACTGCTTCTACAGTAAACAGCACAGCGTTCATAGACCAGTGTGATGCATTCGCGACTGTCAGAAAGCTATGTTGCATTCAGGGGCATGGGACATTTCAAACTTACAAGGAAAGAGGCATAAAACGGAAAAGAACTTAACTCATACAATAATGTATTTTTCCAGAAAATAGCGTGACCTTTCTAACAATACTGAATGCTCTATACTTGTATTTATGATATTGTTTTTGATTATGCACATCTGCTAGCTTTTTATTCTGAAAATTCTATAATATTACAGCAGCAAATTATCAAAGTTCTTCAAAAGCCTGTTTAAAAGTTCCAAATGGGGCTGCAGATCATACAGCAACAATTGCCCTGTCATTGTTTTAACAGGCAGAATTTGCATTTGCTGACATTTATCCTTTAACTAAAGATGGATATACAGTAATAAAGTCATACAAGTGCCAAACCCTCATAGATAGCAGGGGGTGCGTTTTTTGGCAAATGGCTACCGAAAAATGCACCCCCTTGGTATTTAATCTAAAAATTGTCCCAGGATCATGAAATTCATACTGGTAGCTCAGAACACACGTGTAAACATGTTGGAAATGTTAAATCAGCTGCAAGTGTAAATTTAAGTAAAATAGCAGGGGGGTGCGTTTTTTGGCAAAGGGCTGCCGGAAAATGCACCCCCTATGTTTTCAATCTAAAAATTGTCCCTTACTCATGAAATCCATACGGATAGCTCAGAACAAACGAGTAAACATGTTGGAAATGTTAAATCAGCTACAAGTGTAAATTTAAGTAAAATAGCAGGGGGGTGCGTTTTTTGGCAAAGGGCTGCCGAAAAATGCACCCCCTTGGTATTTAATCTAAAAATTGTCCCTTACTCATGAAATTCATACGGATAGCTCAGAACACATGTGTAAACATGTTGGAAATGTTAAATCAGCAATAAGTGTATATTTAGGTAAAATAGCAGGGGGGTGCGTTTTTTGGCAAATGGCTGCCGAAAAATGCAACCCCTATGTTTTTAATCTAAAAATGGTCCCACACACATGAAATTCTCTAAGGTCACTTGTGGAGTACCACAGGGTTCAGTCCTTGGACCAATTCTCTTTACTATATATATGCTTCCGGTTGGCAAAATTATCAGACAGCATGGGATAAATTTTCACTGTTATGCTGATGACACTCAGCTATATTTATCTATAAATCCTGATGAATCCAATCAGTTACTTCGACTGCAGGCATGTCTTGATGACATCAAAAGCTGGATGACTTAAAAAATTTTGCACTTAAATTCTGACAAGACAGAAGTTGTAATCTTTGGACCAGAGTCCTCAAAAAATAAACCTCTTAATCAATCACTTAATCTGGATGGCATTATCTTGGCCTCTGGTAATAAAGTGAAAAATCTTGGTGTTATTTTTGACCAAGACATGTCATTTAAATCCCATATTAAACAGGCTTCCAGAGTTGCCTTTTTTCACCTCTGGAATATCGCCAAAATTAGAAATATTCTGTCCAGGAGCGATGCTGAAAAACTGGTCCATGCATTTGTTACTTCAAGGCTGGACTATTGTAATTCTTTACAACCAGGAAGTCCACAAAATGCAGTTCAAAGCCTTCAGCTGATCCAAAATGCTGCAGCAAGAGTTCTGATGAAAATCAACAAGCAGGATCATATTTCTCTTATTTTAGCTTCCCTTCATTGGCTTCCTGTTAAGTCAAGAATAGAATTTAAAATTCTTCTTCTAACGTATAAAGCCCTTAATAATCAAGCTCCGTCATATATCAGAGCTCTGATTACCCCGTATGTTTCTAACAGAGCACTTTGCTCTGAGACTGCATGGGAGGCAGATCCTTTAGCTATCAGCAGAGCGGTTCTAGACAGGGGCCAACAGGGGCCAGGGCCCCTGTAGAACTGTTCCTGGCCTCTGTTGTGGCCCCTGTAATAAAGACATGATATTAAATTTCTTAGGATGATAAATGCTGACAAAGATACCGAGACTGACTGGTCATTTGGATCAGTTTTATTTTTTACGTTTATGGTTTTACCCAACAATAAAATAACAAAATAATTACAAAATAAATATAAAAAATAACAATAATTAAAAAAATTAGCTGTTTCACATTAAGCTCCTGCCGTATTGATAAAAGCTCAGGGGTCTGCAACCTGCAGTTCCAGAGTCACAATTGCCTTATTGGTTTACTTAATATATTAAACGATGAAACGTTGACCTGTTTAGGCTTTTATTCCCAATCTTTTGTTCTGTGCCCCTGTGAAAAAACACTGGCTCCACCCTGGCCCCCCTGCTAAATTTGATCTAGAACCACCACTGGCTATCAGGCTCCTCTCCTGTGGAACCAACTCCCAGTTTTGGTCCGTGAGGCAGACACCCTGTCTACTTTTAAGACTAATCTTAAAACTTTCTTTTTTGACAAAGCTTATAGTTAGAGTGGCTCATGTTACCCTGAGCTATCTCTGTAGTTGTGCTGCTATAGGCTTAGGCTACTGGAGGACATCAGGGCCTATTTTTCTCACTCTACTGATTTCTACTGTTCTCCAGTTTTGCATTGCATTTAAATAACTGTTGTCATTTCCTCTTATAACTTTTTGTTCTCTCTCCTGGTGTGACGTTCTGTTAACTGTGACATCATCCAGAGAAGACAGAACACCCGCTATTACTATCTAATGTAGAAAAGATTACTGGACCAATGTGTGCTTCTGTGCTTTTTTGTCTCTCTTGTTGTGTCTCTGCTCTTTCTTCTGTAACCCCCAGTTGGTCGAGGCAGATGACCGTTCATACTGAGCCCGGTTCTGCTGGAGGTTTTCCTTCCCGCTAATGGGTGGTTTTTCTTCCCACTGTCGCTTCATGCTTGCTGAGTGTGAGGGATTGCTGCAAAGCCATAGACAACACACACGACTCTCCCTGTAGCGCTACGCTTCTCCAGGACTGAATGCTGCTTGTCGGGACTTTGAATCAATCAACTGGTTCCCTTATATAGGAGATTTTTGACCAATCTGTATAATATGATTAATTTTAACTTTGTAAAGTGCCTCGAGATGACATGTTTCATGAATTGGCGCTATATAAATAAAATTGAATTGAATTGAACATATGTGTAAACATGTAGGAAATGTTAAATCACCTGCAAGTGTATATATAAGTAAAATACCAAGGAGTTGCATTTTCCGGCAGCCCTTTGCCAAAAAACGCACCCCCCTGCAATTTTACTTAAATATACACTTGCAGCTGATTTAACATTTCCAACATGTTTACACATGTGTTCTGAGTTATCCGTATAAATTTCCTGATTCTGGGAAAATTTTTAGATTGAAAACATAGGGGGTGCATTTTCCGGCAGCCCTTTGCCAAAAAACGCACCCCCCTGCTATTTTACTTAAATTTACACTTGTAGCTGATTTAACATTTCCAACATGTTTACACGTGTGTTCTGAGCTACCAGTATGAATTTCATGTGTGAGGGACAAATTTTAGATTGAAAACATAGGGGGTGCATTTTCCGGCAGCCCTTCGCACCCCCCTGCTATTTTACTTAAATTTACACTTGCAGCTGATTTAATATTTCCAACATGTTTACAGCCAAGGCAGCAGAAACACTAACTGGAGAGAACATGCTGTTCTCCCCTTTAGAGGCAGCATGACCTGCCAACTTCCTGTACAGGCGGAAGGCAAACTCTTTGTTCGCCCAGATCACCGGGGAGATTCTGTCGTCGCCGTCGCCATCTGCGAGGGCATCTTGGTCTTCCTCAGCATGATCTGGCTGTTGTTGGCTTCGCTCTGCACAGATCACTGTTGAGAATATCAAAAGAACCACAGGTGGGGCCAACATGGGGACCTAAGAAAAAGGGTTACAAGTGTCTATTTTCACTGAGGTGAACTGTAAAATTTCCTGAAATTCAGGTTTTTAAAAAAAAAAAAAAAAAACTGTCATGTTTGGCTTTAAGTGTTTGGCCCACATGCAGAATTAAACTGGGAGGCAGAGATCAGATTTCTTGATTTTATTGTTGGAGGTGAAGGGGATGACGCTCGAGGCGGACGAGGGCACAACGGATCGGGATCCGAGATAACTGAAAGGGACCACTGAGGAAACGACCTGGGAGACGTAAGCTTACCACCCGGACGCGGCAACCGGACAGAGGGAGGGCAGTTAGGACTCAGCTTGTTGGTGACAGCTTGTTGGTGACAGGTGATCCAGACACCGGGGGGCGTAGGCAGAGGGAGGTCTGAGCAGTGCCGCCGATCCAGAGATCCGGGACAGCAGAGGAAACCAGACAGGCTCGAGGTAGGTGGTGAACTTAGGAGGATGACTCGGTATGAGAGTAATGCTCGGGAGGATCTTTCAGAGGAGACGCGAGCACGCAGGAGGGGACCTGGGAGACACAAAGGGTAACAGTTAGCGCGACGGAGAATATCTTGAGAAGAGAATAATGGCCTGAAGTCATACATCGACTTATAACACTCTGGCGTTCATCTGCTGTCCGCACGCCGTTCTTAAAGCGTGGCGAGATGCTGCTGAACCAATCCCTGGTGTGCGCGCCCCGCCCACCAGTCAACCAAAAACACCTGAGGAGAAAGCAGAGGCAGAGCCAGCAAGCAGCATGGCTCTGCTGACTGAGTCCTGACACACACAAAAAGTGACTGTTCTAGTTGGGGGGGGGGGGGGGGGAGCTTGGTTTAAGAGAGATTTCTGTGCAATATACATATTCAATCCTATCCTCTATCTTTAGAGGATAGTTAAGGCCTCGAAAATACTAGATTACGACATTGTAGGAACTAATTAGCTGCTCAATTGTATAATATCATGAAATGATGGCTCATAAAAAAAGTATCACTCATCTGCAAAAAAAATATCCTATGGAGCAAATTCACTTTGCTATGGAGAATTAAATCCATCCTTAATAAAATTGAACAAAAGGTATATATATCATATAACATACCATAAAAATATAATAATTGTCGGAATCAGTGCTACCACTTTAATCAAAAGTTAAACAATTAGTCTAGATTCTTGCCGGCTCATGTCTCTTAGCCCATCCATCATCTTCTCTGTCTGCCTCTCTTCCTGCCCAAGCATTGAGCGCGCAGACGTCACCCTGTTGTGTTGTCATCCGGTGTATAATTTGGTACACATATGGGGAAGATTATCATATTAAAGGACAAAAAAGAAGGTCTATCCTTTCAAACCTTTTGGTTTAAGTCTCAAAACAAATCTATCAGAATAGGCTTGAAAAAGCCGATGTCAAACTCAAAATTTAAGCATGTACTATTAAAGTCTAAGCACAAACTGGTTCTCTTTGTTTGAAAGATTTATTTTTCATTTGCAGAAAAAAGATTCCCCCTATTAGGAATGTAAATCAGGCATACATTTATACAACCACAAGGGGATCTGTAGTGTTTTTGTTTCATTGCTACCCTTGCACATTGTCAGCGATTCGCCTCAGAGTTCTGGAGAAAACCTAAATGCTAAATTTGCTCTCAGATTCCCCAGTTCACTTTTTTATATCCAAACAAATCTGTAAAAATATTGTTTATAAATTAGGTGTTTATATGCTATTTTAGTCCAAGACATTGCCTATAAAACTGAAAATAATATATTGGCATTTCCTCTGTGACGAAGTGGCGACCTCTCTGGGGTGGACCCTGCCTCTCGCCCAGTGGCCGCTGAAAATAGCCACCAGCCCACCGTGACCCTGCAGGGATATGCGGGTATAGAAAATGGATGGATATCAGCATTTACCATTTTCAATTTTTTCCAAATTCTGAATTCAGTTTTGTTTTTCTTTTGGAGAACATCGACAGAAACGGATCAACCAACAAACACACATCACTTCTGATGAAATATTGACAGCTTGTCTTTATGTTACAGACGTGGGTTGTTACAGAACTTAAAAAGCCTACATATGTAATCACAATGGGTTTCTAAGTTTTCAAAGCTTGTACCTCAGAATATACATATGTAAATAAAATACAAAGGTGTCAATTTATGAACAATAAAAACAATATTGAAAGTCAAAAACATTAAGTCAAAAACAAGAAATAAAACGATTTGAGATGACTGGACTATAATGCTCCTGAGGTCATGGTTTCTCTTGGTTTAGTCATGTTTTCCAAAGAGCTGCTTATACAGTTTGATGAGCTGTCGGAGGAAACCTCGATTTGGGATCACGCCCCGATTGTCCTTCACAGCACAAATAGCCTCTACCAGGGTGAGCTTGTGCTTCAGCATCAGGTAGGCCAGCACCAGGGTGGCAGAGCGGCTGACTCCCACATGACAATGCACCAGAACTTTGCCTGAAAAGCAAAGAGAAATGTGAGATTCAGTCCATTCGTCTGAAACTGACTGCAATGGTTAGGATTTTTTTTTTAACTCTCTGGCAATCTTACCTCCTCTGCTCAGGCCTCTGTGGATAAAATCTGCTGCAGCCTGAAAGTTGATGCTCATGTCATAGCTGCAGGAATCATGTGCCTCTATGCCCATGTAGGTGATGTTCATTCCCTCATATATGTCTGGCTGCCCTCCTCTCCTACTCTGAGCTGCATTCAGGATGTGAGTCAAGCAGTGCTTGGATAGATCAGCCAGGTTTTCTGCACCCTGTCTGAAAATAACAAAAATAAAGCACTTTATATTAACATTTTATAGCTACAGTTCCTTCCATATATGGGGCCATACCATTTGGAAAAGTTTTAGAATTTTTCATGTTACAACTTAAAATTTTGTCTGTATGTAGTGACTCTTCCTGCACTCACACCAGACTCGGTTCACTACTTGTGAAGCTCCCCAAATCGCTTACATGGATTGTGCTTGACAATACTGTTGAGGTAGTGGTTATCCCTGTTGCTGGTGCACTATATTCTTCCACTCAACTTTCTCTGAATACGCTTGGACATAGAACTCTGAACAACCATCTTCTTTATCAATGACCTTTTGTGGACAGGTGGTCACCCGTCTAATCAGCAGTCTCCCCATTGAATGTTTATCATACTGACTGTTGAGGACAATCTTAGTTAATATCTTAGTTGGGGTTGCTGAGGAATGCAGAGTGTTGACTGTCTCTCCCTGTTGTTGGATAGAATAACACATGAAGTTTTATGACAGGTGGGGGAGAAGTCTAGAAGAGTCCCTTTGTTTGAACAGATGGGCCCAACCACCCTCCTCCTGAGCTTAGCTGGAGGAACACTAAGTTTATGAAAAGGATGTCTTGGCAAAACTTACTTTAGACAAAAGCTGCAGTACCAAGGGAATGGACGTAGACGCACTGGTAATGTAAACTTTTGTCTCTTGGAATTCCAATAAATTAAATATGCATATTACAATGTTTTACCTCTGATCAATGTATGACTCATTTATTGTCAAATCTTAAACCAGGGTAACAATGGGCCTTCAGTAGCGAAGCAGGATTAGGCCAGTAATAACTATATTAACATGACCCAGACTGGGAGACCATTTAGATCAGGGGTCACCAACAGTTTTGAAACTGAGAGCTACTTCCTTGGTACTGTGTTGAACGAAGGGGTTCCTGTACTGATCTTTAAACTGGAAGAGTCAGAGCTCACCTTAACATTGTGTAAAATTAATATTTTCCATGCGTTTGTCATTTTTAAATCTATATAAATGCAAGTATGATTAAAAAGTGAAATAGAGTAAAATAACATTTTAGATGCAGCTCACTGGTGGGTGATGCTATTTTTCTAAACAGGCCTGATGGCGCCACGCAGGGTTCTTGGGGGCTGACCCCTGATTTAGAGTAATGGTCTCAAACTCCAGTCCAGGAGGTCTTGTGTCCTCCAACCTTTGGACACATCTCTGCTTCAACACACCTGATTCCAACATCAGCTCAATAGTTGCATGCTAGTGAGGTAGTTTAGCCATTTGATTCAGGTGTGTAGGGCAAGGGACACATCTAATGGTTGCAGGACACCGGCCCTCAAGGACTTGAGTTTGAGACCACTTACATAAAGGCTTAAAATATTTCACTCTGTTATCAATCTTTGTAATAGACAACTTTCACTTTCTGGAATGAGTGACCAAAATGTATTTTTTTTTTTACTTTTCGCAGCATTCGTGTATATATATTTTTAGAACGTGTCCGTGCAAAGCATGTATACTTTTGCAAATGATGTACGTATTTTCAAATGCACCATAAATTAAGCATTAAAAACTTACAGAGTGACTGCCTGGTATGTAAACCATCTGAGGCACGCCTTCATGGCCTGGTGTCATTGGAAACCACTGCTGATAAGATCCAGAGAGCCAGGGGTGCTTGCATCATGAACTGAAACAAAGGGTTAAAAGTGCTATTTGTTTTGCTTACACAATATGTGCTGTTGGACATAGACCTGGTAAAATCTTAAAACCTACTAATTTGGTTGTACAGGTTCTAGATTAATATACAAGTCTTTGTTTGCTCCATAAAAATATATCAGTTTTCTATATAGATAGCCGTCTTTATTAATATATAGCTTCTGTATATATATCTATTCTATCTTATTTTATTTTGTCTGCACCATCGACACCAAGTCAAATTCCTTGTAAGTGCAAACCTGCTTGGCAATAAACTTGATTCTGATTACAGTAATTTATTTTCTTCATGTGTCAGATCTGCACATTTCACACAAAATATAACAAACGGAAAAGCTAAAAACTCTCTCTCTTTAAGATCATTTGTACATTTCCTTTGTGACACTTTATGGCATGGATAAATACTAAAAAAAATTGCTTTTTTTCCACCATCTCAAAGCAATTGTGTCATTGTAGAGCTGGATTTTAAATGAAAAATCTAACGTGTTATTAAAGCTCTACTTATGTTCTAGAAAAACATTTCAACATATACTTTAAACACAAAGAGCATTTGTTTTCTATAAAATGTGTGAACCACTTACATTTTCCTGGCTGCAACTCAGTTTTCCCTCTTACTACAGGCTGGAGGGGAAAGAGCCTCTGTTTATATCAACGATCAGATGAACTTTGATTTTTTTTTATTCTCTTTCCAAACTTCTTATTTGTTCTACATTTCAGCTGTGTAACAGTGGACTAGTTGCTACCAATCATGGTATTGCAGTTTGGAAAGGATTCAATAAAAGCCCAAAAAAACAATACTGCACAATACCTTATTTTAAATGGTATAATATAAAATCTCTTAATATATGAATTCAACCAAAGGTTGAATAAAACTAAACAAAGTTAAATTTCAGTGGATTTTGGTGAGTTTTAGCACTTTGTGCTTTTTTATTGTAAATCAAAGTTTCAGTAGCTGTTGCAAAATTTAACGGCAGGTGAAAAATTTGCATGGATTAGCTACTGCACACTGCTATGCAAGTATACTTTTGGTACATGCCATATTAGACATTACACCACAAGTTTTTTGTGCACACCAGCAGCCTCAGGTATAACCTTACTGAAAAGGGTGCACTTTGTTTTATCATGCACTTCGCTTGCTCATTTTTTTAATCAAGGTCGTACTTTTCCCTTTTTAAATAAAACCAACACATTAAATAATAAAACCTTTTAGAGACTTAGGAGAGCTAAGGCAGGGAGTCTTCATCAGAAAGCAAGGGAAAAGGAAACTGGACCAAAAAGCCGGTCCTTTTACATAACCTACACTAAAACGATCACTAAATAAACTTTGCCTGAAAAAGGGTTTGCCTTGCAAGTCCAGGTAAACGTACACTGTTGAGTTTTTCTGTTGTAAATTTCCCAGTGATCACTATTTATCAAATCTTTTTTAATTCAATCAGACGTCATGCAGACAGTTTGGCTTTGTGTTGCATTTAGGACATTTCTTTATTCAGGAGCAGCAAATACAAATGTTAAGGCATCTCATCTGTGTATGCAGTGAGAACAATACACCACACAAAGTATTTTCTTTGTATTAGTCTGTACTAACAAAGATGGGATCTCTTCCCTCAGAGGTTTGGGTTGACAATCTTGCCTATGAAGAGAATGTTTTCTGGAACTCGCTCAGTGATGATCACCATGAAAGGACGGTTGAACCACAACTGTGGGACATTGCTGGAGGATTGTATTACTATGCCGATACCAGTGGCTGCTGCAGCTGTGGCTCCGGCCTCATCGACGTCCAGTGTGGCTTGGTGCACCACCTTTACAGCACAATCAAAGCAGAGCGGGTCAAACATGTCAAAAGAACATGAGCAAAGACATTTTTTCTTCTCATTTGCTGCCTTTTTACCTTAGAGACAAACAGGCAGTCTGCAATGCCGCTCAGATTTGCACGATCCCCAAACATGTCTGCCATTCCCATTCCAGTCAGCACATCATTCAGCTTGTAGGAGGTCTTGATGGAAAACTTGGGAACAAATATCTTGTACGTCCTAAAAATATTTAAAAAAAAATTTCAGGCACTGATCAATCATGACTTGGGGAATAGGTACTTAATGTAGAATTTCTTTACTCTGACTTCATCCACTTCAACCATTTAGTAACATGTGCGGGGGAGATATTGCGCTCCAGCACTGCCATATTGTCAGGTAAGAGCAGCAGCATGGAGTGTAAGTTGTTGAAAGGCAGATGGAGGACTGTTGTGTTGATGGCCTGGTCATTACAAGTTTTAACATCTTCTTCCATTCTCATCATCTGGACTTGAACCTGGAGAATGAAAGATGGACAGTTAGTTGGTTGGAAAATAAATACAAGATGTCACATATCTGCTCCGCCTGTTTGGATGTATGACTTTGAACCTCATTGCTTTCGTCCACTCTGAACCTGCCCTCAAAGGTGTACCGAGGATCAAACGGAGTTTCCCATTTACCTGTTCGAGTGAAAACAATCATGTCACCTGAAAAAAATGACTTCACAGTGAAAGAGGAGAGAGATCTCATCGCATGAGACCGTTTACCTTTGTAGTAGATGTAGCTGAGGAGATACATGACTGTGCTTGGATCGAGGCTTTCTACCAGCTTGTCTATCTTCCCGTTAGTCTTACCCGATACATACTGATTGATGGTATCGGCGCTCTCTGTGGTTTTGACAAAGTCCACATTGAAGCCCTCGGCAGAATAGGACTGCCTTAGGACATCCAGGAACTCAGGGTTTGCCTTGAAGCTGTTGTTCATGAACACGGCGGTGCCTTGGCTGAGGTCCTCATGAGATGCTTTGTTTGCAAGGAGTGTACGAAAGGCCTGGTCTACATCTGTCTGAGCCAGCTGGGAGCTGTTGAAGCCCATCCCTCTGAAAAGCTGCTGGTGAGTCTCCCCCTGGGCCCCCACCATCAGAGCAGCCAAGGCAGCGGAGACGCTAACCGGAGAGAAGAAGATGTTTTTGCCCTCTGAGGATGCATGATCCGCCAACTTTGTGTACAGACGGAATGCAAACTCTTTGTTTGCCGAGGTCACCAGCGACATTTTGTTGTCACTGCCATCTCCAGCGGGGCCTTGGGCCTCCTCACCGTGCCCTATGTGATGATGGCTTCTTCCTACACAGACCACTGCTGATAAGATCCAGAGAGCCAGGGGTGCATGCATCATGAACTGAAACAAAGGGTCAAAAGTGCTATTTGTTTTGCTTACACAATATGTGTTGTTGCACATAGACCTGGTGAAATCTCAAAACCTACTAATTTGGTTCTACAGGTTCTAGATTAATAGCCTATACAAGTCTTTGTTTGCTCCATAAAAATATATTAGTTTTCCATATAGATAGCCATCTTGATTAAAGTGATTCATTTATTTTCTTCATGTGTCAGATCTGACAAAATTTCACACAATATATAATAAACGGAAAAGCTAAAAACTCAAACTCTTTAAGATCATTTGTACATTTCCTTTGTGACACTTTATGGCATGGATAAATACTAAAAAAACAGGCTTTTTCCCCCCCACCATCTCAAAGCAATTGTTTCATTGTAGAGCTGGATTTTAAATGAAAAAGCTAACATGTTCTTAAACTCCACTCATGTTCTGGAAAAACATTTCAACATATACTTTAAACACGAAGAGCATTTGTTTTCTATAAAATGTGTGAACCACTTACCTTTCTCTGGCTGCAACTCAGTTGACTACAGGCTGGAGGGGAAAGAGCCTCTGTTTATATCAACGATCAGGTGAACTTTGATTTTGTTTATTCTCTTTCCAAACTTCTTATTTGTTCTACATTTCAGCTGTGTAACAGTGGACTAGTTGCTACCAATCATGGTATTGCAGTTTGGAAAGGATTCAATAAAAGCCCAAAAAAACAAGAAAAAGTTAATATCACTGCACAATACCTTATTTTAAATGGTATAATATAAAATCTCTTAATGCTTATTTGTACCTTTGATTGTTAAGGGTTCTTATGAAAATCATGTATCCCTAAAACATTTTGGTTTCATCCACTTTGACACTTATCACAATTCAGATGTTTATATAAAATAATATTTTTTTTGTTAGAAAACATATTGAAATAACATGGAAAATACTTGAATGTCAGTTTAAAAAAAAATAGTGTTTGGACTGTGGTTAAGCTTAAAAAACAGTTTAATTGCTTAATTGCTTAACTTTTTTTAACTATTTCCAGTTAAATAAGATAAGTTAAGATTTCTTGAAAAATTAATTCTCAAAATATTACACATGTTAAAGGGAACATATGCTTCTCAGTTCTTCCTTTTCACATTGAAATCATTCATGTGTGGCCTATATAAAATTGGAACTGGTATACTTGAAATATTGTAGATGTAGAGAAAAAAAGCTATTAAAATGTGACTAATCTAATTTAATGTTCTAAACATAGCTGGGTCTAAAGTACTTTTAAATGACATTTAAATTTCTCATTATACTCCAATAAATATACTAGTCTATCAATAATAGTCCCCCCATCATTTTACCAAAAGAAGATGTGAGAGCCATTGACCTATGATTTCCTGCTAAATTATGATCTTTTCCAGGTTTACAAATTTGAACAATAATTTCTTCCTTCAATTTGTTATGTGTTGTAGTGTTGCTCTAATAGTGTAAAATCTTTTTTCAACAGATCTCAAGGGCAGCGCCTGGGGACCCCGTGTAAAGCGGGGTCCCCAGGCGCTCAGTGTATGTGATGGACGGTCCCCAGTGTATGTGATGGACGGTTGTACTGAAACTGAATTTTCGATTGTAATGCAAATTGCAGTTGAGTAATAAAAATGTATTGATTGATTGATTGATTGATTGATTTGACATTTTAAAAGTTCTAAGCCCCCCCTTAACATGAGAAAATCGTTGTTATTAAATGCTGTAGCGCACATATTCCCTAGTTACTGGGGGGAAATAGGGAGTACCAATATGGCAGCTGGTGGCTTCAAAGCAACTCGTTCTAACAGCGGGTGATTAGCACTCCAGTGTATAATATAGCTCAGTGCCCTTTCCCCACCAAGGCACCCCCAAACAATTGATACATTCCCTATCATTGTTTAAATCAATACAACTCAGCACTATATCTGAATATGGAGCAATGCCAATTGAAATACAAACAGCATGAAAGTACACAATGCCAAAACTCCATCAGAAAAAGACTGAAGTAGCTATTGCTTCCCCCTCTTCAGTTGGTCTCTTCTTGTGCCAATCCTCCAACAGGAAGGCCTAATTTCCAGGAAGTGTGGTAACACCTCCTCCTGCAACACATCAGGTAAATTCACTAAAATAAAATACACAAGATAAATGAAAAACAATTACAAACAAACTGAATGACCACGATGTTATAGTAAATAATCATTAGAAATGCAAAACATAAACAAACCCGCTATAGTATATATTTGCAAACTAAAGACTAAATACAATATGGCTAAATCAAAAAACCAGAATGTTACCAAATGTATATAAACAGACAAATGGTGTTCTCACCCACTTTGTCACATGGAGCATGAATGACAGCAGTGACTCTATCCTGATCTGGTTGAAGACCTTCTTTTGAAATGGTGTGACCCAGGTAGTTTAGTGAAGGTTGGCTGAATTTGCATTTATGCATGTTTAGTTTGAGTCCAGCATCCGTCAAGGCTTGAAGCACTCTCCGTAGATTTTCACCGTGTTCTCTTTGTGTAGAGCCATAGCAGATGACGTCATCCAGGTAAGCTTGTACACCTGGCAAACCTTTAAGGATGATTGACATAATTTTCTGAAATGCTGATGGGGCAGAAGCTAAGCCAAAAGGAACTCTGCAAAAACGAAAAAGTCCATCATGAGTGATAAATGCTGTAATATCACAACTTTCAGGAATCAGAGGCATTTGGTGGTAGGCAGAGGCTAAATCAATCGTGGAAAACACAGTTGCCCCACGTAGATTTGAGAACAGTTCATCCATGTGTGGTAATGGATGGCAATCAGCAACAATGACTTTATTTGGCTCCCTTAAATCAACACACATGCGTGGCTTGCCCCCATCTCTTCTTTGAGTCACGACTATGGGAGAAACCCAAGGAGAAGCATCAATACGTTCAATGATGCCCTTATCCTGAAGATCTTTGAGCTCCTCTGAGACAGCTTGTCTTACTGAAAATGGAAGTCTCCTGAGTTTTTGATGCACTGGAACAGCATTTGGCTGTATATGTACTTTGTGTGTGAAGTTTTTAGCATAGCCAACTTCCTGAACTGACACTTCTGGGACATGTTCTGATACAGTCTCTGATACAGCAGTTTAAACTGCAGGGGCAGGAGGAGTACTAGTAGTAACCACTTTCCGTCCTTCAAGTTTCATTTGTAATGCCTGAAACAAATCTAAGCCAAGAAGAGCAGCGCCTGACTCAACAACAACAACAAGAGTGCCCTTAGCAGAATGACTATCATGAGAAATGGTAGCTTTTAAGCAACCTTTTACGGAAATTTTCTCTTCTGCATAAGTAACAAGAGCAAATGTAGGTTCCGTTAACACACATTCTGAAAAGCAGGTGCGGTAAATGTTCTCCGGGATAATAGACACCGATGAGCCTGTATTCACAATCAGCTCAACATCTTTGCATCGGCCATTAACAGTGACTTGAACTGTGCAGAGGATCTTGTCTTGTACTGCATTGTTCATGTAAAGAACTGTGGGCTCATTAATGACGACTTCACGTACCTCCTTTTGATTCGAACGGCACACTCGTGAAAAATGTCCCACTTTCCCACACTTGTTACATGTCATTTTAGCAGCAGGGCATGAAGGTTTGTTAGCAAGGTGATTGAAAGATCCACAGCGGAAGCAGGAACGGTTACCAGCAGCTTTAGCCATAGCAGGAGCAGGATCCGGTGGCTTCTTCTTCGTGTCCCAGCGGCGGCTTGGCTTTGGTTGCCTTTGTACGGCCCTCACTGGAGCAGAAGCGGCAGCAGCAGTAGCATCAGAAAGGACGTTGGCATCTCTCAATCCACTTTCAATTTGCAACACCAATGTAGTAGCTTTAGCAAGTGTTAAGTCCGGTTCAAGTAATAATCTGTCTCTTATGCGAGTGTTAGCAACACGCTCAATCAGTTGATCACGTAGCATTTGTTCCTCCATGTTCCCAAAATCACATGTAGCAGCCAACTCCCGTAAAGAAGCTAAGAATTGGTTTACCGTCTCATCTGGTCTCTGTGCTTGTTGTCGAAACTTGTGACGTTCAGCAATGATGTTCACCTACGGCACAAAATGTGCTTGTAGGGCAGCAATAGCAGTAGCATACGTGTTTCCAGTGTTCGGCATGGTGTAGAAAAGCCTTTGTCCCTCCTTACCCAGGGCATGAAGTAGAACTGCGCGCTTTCTGGCATCAGACCAGCCATCTCCCGTTGCAGCTATCACCAACATGTAGTAATCAAACATTTTTTGCCATGTTGGAAATGGTATTGCTGGTTCCCCTGGGCATGGCATGAATGGAGCAGGTAAAGGCACAGAATTAGATATCCTCTTCGCCAATGTTGTAGTGTTGCTCTAATAGTGTAAAATAAGCAGTCTCAAACGCAATGGCGTACCGCGAGCGAGCTATTTTTAGAAACGAAACGATGACGTCACATCACGTGGTACGCAGTAGGGCAAGCTTGCATAGTTCGCCGCTGTGTCGCTGTAAAAGAGACGTGCGTTACCCTTGGTTTTACTCGGTAAATGACTGCTTTTTCCAAATCTAAGACCATGGTTTTTAAACATTGTTGCTATGGAACGTGCAACAGCGACTCGAGGTACGCTGATCGGCCGCATATGAAGGATGTTTTCTTCAAGACTGCCAAGGAGAAATGTGTGCGCTGGGTTCACCGGTGCGGTCAGCCTACACAACAGTTCAACCCGGAAAAAGTTACCAAATTCACGTACATATGTAGCAAGCATTTTGTTGGAGGAAAGGGCCCAACCGAAGAACATCCTGACCCAATTCCAGCGACATCAAGTAGTGAACAGGTTAGAGTATTTTGGTGGCCGACATGTTAATGAAGCGCCTGCTACCATGATAGCATATAGGCTATCATGGCAGCAGGCGCTAACTTGATACCCTGCTACCAGGATAGCTTACTCAAAAACATTTCAAATAAGACAAACATTAAACATCGATTCCTGGACGGTGATTACAAACAAAAAAACGGCCGACGACGCCATGACCGCCGCGCAGGAAAAAAAAAAAAAAAACAAAGCTTACCGTTCGATCATCTCGGCCCGTTTTTCCGTTTTTTTTTTTAAGCCCTCGACACTCAAGCCATCGTTTGAGCTGAAGGTTGGTGTGTTCTTTGACAGTGCGACCAGTAATCCGTGTGCCTGGGACATCGTTTTGGGAAAGTTTAACGGCTGCAAAGTCAGTCATATCGCTGTTTCTGTTGTGCGTGTAATAGCTGGTTGCTACGGGCGTTTTCTACCTGTATGCCCTACCTAAGCGGCAAAAGGGGCGTTGCTCTTGAGTCGGTGACGTCACGTGCGCGGTACGCCATTCAGTCCTCTCTCTTTACTTTATCGTCACTTCTTCCTCTTGTCACACATACAGCATAGCTTTCTCACATACATATACAGAGCTCCCCCTACTGTCCTTTTTGTGCAATAACAGAACATAATGGCAATTTTCCTTTCTTTTATAGCCTGCCTTGTTATACAAGTCTAAATATATTTTCTGCAGAGTGACTTCCTCCACAGTTACAACATTTTACAGGATTACTTCCACATTAACCATAAAGATGTTCACTCCCATATCTACCACAACTTTGGTTTGCCCTTGTGTGGCCATATCTTGGACACTTGTAGCATCTGAAAGGCAACTGCTCAGGGAGTATTTATCTTTAAAAAATAAAAATGCTACCCGTTTTTTCTCTATTCCTGAAAGCCCATAGTTGTTTAATGCCAGCAACTTCTCATTTTATTACTTTCTGAAACTCGTCAGCTCTTTCACCCGCAGGAATCCCTAAAGTCACTCCTCAAAATCACTTTTTAGATATACACACAGCACATTTCCCCAGTTTTAATCTCCTTATATTGCTAATGGAACATTTTAGAGTTGATCTTGATGTTTTAGTCTTTACCTTTAGAAACCTGAGTGTCCCAGCTCCATCTTATATTACCAACCTTTTACAACAATATTCCTTTGTCGTAGTTTGAGATTTTCCAGTTAAAGGCTATTAATGCTTCCACAAACTAATTTCAGGACCAGAGAGGATCGGTCTCTTAGAGCTGTGGCCCGTATGCTGCATGCGGAGCCCTTATCTTGTTATGATTCGGACTGAAGACCCAGATACAACCAGAACACAACAGAAAATTACTTAAAAAGATTTATTGTAGAAACTCTGCAGGTATTCGGGATCGGGGAAACCAGAGCCTCTGGAGGGGAGAGAACAGGTTAGTGGCTGTGATGGATGATTCAGTTCAGATTGAAAGTTCAGATTGAAAGCCACTAACCTTCTCTTATATCCTGGTGGGGTGTCTCAGATCCTGAAACTTTGGGTGGTAGAGAGTGGCATTTCACTGGGGCTTGGCAGATATTCGTGGTCAGAGAGGGTCCAGGGTCAGAGCCGGGTGATCAGAAATCCAGAGAATCCAAAACTGAATCCAGGAGCAAAGTCAGGGCACAGAAACAGGTCTAAGATCCAGACGGCACAAAAAAAAAACAGGTCCGACAGGGGCTAGGCAGGCTCAAAAAATCAGGAGGCAAAAACAGGTCAGGATCAGGAAAACAGACAGAGGAAAATGCTGGATGCTTACTAACCAAGGCTTTCAGACAATCTGGCGCTGTCAACTAGTCAGAGGCTTGCTTAAGAAGGCTGGCAAACAGGTGGGGGGAATAAGTGGTAAATGGACTGAGCAGAGGCAGCACAGGAGGGCCAAATGAACAATCAGAGCAGGAGGGAGAGGGAAATGAAATCACAAAACACTAGTTGACAGGCCATAAACATAACAGTACCCCTCCCTCAAGGCCCGGCTCCTGACGGACCTCTAGATTGATCAGGGTGCAGACGATGGAATCCCTGATGAGGGACTTGTCAATAATGAACCTAGCAGGAATCCAAGACCGTTCCTCCGGTCCATATCCTTCCCAATCCACCAGGTAGTGGAACCCACGACCCCTCCTCCTAGAACGGAGGGTACGTCGTACGGTGTAGATAGGTTCCCCATCAAGGAACCGGGTGGGTGGAGGGGGCTCGGAGGAGGGCTCGAAACGAGACCCAACATAGGGCTTGACCCGGGACACATGGAAAGTGGGATGGATCTTCATGGAATGAGGCAACTGTAACCGGAGGGCCACTGGGTTCACCACTTTAGAAATGGGAAAGGGGCCAACAAAACGGGGTGCCATATTACGACACTCCACTCGGAGTGGGAGGTCCTTAGTGGACAGCCAGACTCTTTGACCAACTTGATAAACAGGGGCCGGGACACGACGGCGGTTGGCTGTTCTGGACTGTACCTCTGACATCCTGATTAAGGCCCGTCTAGCTTTCCTCCAGACCCGTTGGCACCTCAAGGCAGCAGCGTGGGCAGAAGGCACCATAGCCTCCCTCTCCTGGATCGAGAACAGTGGTGGCTGGAAACCATAAACAACATAGAACGGTGAGAGGCCAGTGGTACTTGAGGGAAGAGAATTCATTGCGTGTTCAACCCACGACAGACTGTGGGACCACTTGGATGGGTCCAACCCGCACAGGACACGGATCTTGGTCTCCATCTCCTGGTTTGCCCTTTCAGTTTGACCATCAGTTTGTGGGTGGAAGCCGGAGGACAGGCTGATGGAGACACCCAGAACTCTCTCCAGAAACGAGAGACAAACTGGGGACCTCGATCAGACACAATATCGGAGGGGAGCCCATGTAACCGGAACACCTCCCTGGCCAAGATCTCTCCCATCTCCTTGGCCGAGGGGAGCTTCTTCAGGGGGATGAGATGGACCATCTTAGAGAACCTGTCAATAACAGTAAGAATGACAGAAAATCCATTGGAGGGAGGCAACCCAGTAACAAAATCCATAGAGAGATGGGACCAAGGACGTGGCGAGATAGGGAGTGGCCGCAACAGTCCAGAAGGGGAACGGCGAGACGGCTTAGCCTGGCAACACAGAGTGCAGGATGAGACAAAGTCCTTGACATCTTTGATCAGAGATGGCCACCAGAACTGCGCTTGAACCAATTTCAGAGTCTTGACGATACCAGGATGACAAAATAGACGGGAGTTGTGGCAAAACTTGATCACCTTGGCTACTAGGTTCTCAGGAACAAAGAGTCGACCCCTGGGACATGACTCAGGGGTAGGAAGACTTCGGTTGGCATCTCTAACCTCCCTCTCCAATTCCAGTCTGGTGGCTGCTAGTCGCACTGACTCAGGAAGAATAAATTCCTTGGTACCACTGACCTCTGATCCAGAACTCTCCTCAATCCTGGAAAGTGCATCTGGTTTTATGTTCTTCGTCCCTGGTCTGTAAGATAAGGAAAAATTGAAACGGCCAAAAAATAAAGCCCACCTAGCTTGTCTGGGATTTAGCCGTTTAGCAGATTTCAGGTATTCCAAGTTTTTATGGTCAGTCCAGACAATGAACGTTCCTTGGCCCCCTCCAACCAGTGCCGACACTCCTCAAGGGCCAGTTTTATGGCTAGTAGTTCCCGGTCCCCCACATCATAATTGCGTTCAGCGCAGGACAAAGATCTGGAGAAATAAGCACAGGGGTGAAGCCGATTGTCAGAAGCACGTTGGCTAAGAACGGCTCCTACCCCAGTGCTTGATGCATCAACTTATACAATGAACTGTCTTTGAGGATCAGGGGACCGGAGAACTGGGGCTGAAGAAAACAGAGCCTTGAGATGAGAGAAAGCCTTCTCAGCCTGCTCGTTCCAGGAGAACCTGACCTTAACAGACGTCAGAGCATGGAGAGGAGCAGCAATCTTGCTGTAGTCACGAATAAAACGGCGGTAAAAATTGGCAAAACCAAGGAACCTTTGCAACTGTTTGCTGTTTCTGGATGGCCTACTCCTTCAGATCGCAGAGACCTTGGCAGGGTCCATTATGACTTTGCCTGGAGAGATAATGAAACCAAGAAAGGCAGTGCGAGTTGTGTGAAACTCACACTTCTCAGCCTTCACAAACAAATGATTCTGGAGAAGGCGAAGGAGAACCGCCCTGACATGGTGATGGTGTGACTCCAAGTCTGGTGAATAAATGAGAATATCATCCAGGTATACATAAACAAATTGTCCCACCATGTCACGAAGGACATCATTAACTAAGGCCTGGAAGACCGCCGGGGCATTAGCTAAGCCAAAAGGCATGACAAGGTATTCATAATGACCAGTGGGAGTGTTAAATGCGGTCTTCCACTCATCTCCTTCTCGAATACGGACAAGATGGTAGGCATTTCTCAGATCTAGTTTTGTAAAAATCTTAGCATCTTGAATCTGATCAAATGCAGTGTCCATTAAGGGAAGAGGATACCGGTTCTTGACTGTAATTTCGTTAAGACCCCGATAATCTATGCATGGTCTTAAAGAACCGTCCTTCTTGCCCACAAAGAAGAAACCAGCTCCAGCAGGGGAGGAGGAGGGCCGGATAATACCTGCCTTAAGTGACTCCTCTACATAGTTCTTCATGGCCTGGTGTTCAGGGGCGGACAAAGAATAGAGGCGCCCCCTAGGGGGGGATGTTCCAGGTAATAAATCAATGGCACAATCATAGGGCCTGTGGAGAGGGAGAGCAGTGGCTCGAGACTTATTGAAAACCTCCTTTAAATCATGGTAGACTAGGGGAACCTTGGAAAGATCAGGATAGGTCTCTTCAATCTGATTACTGGGAGTGGAGAGGGTAAAAGCTGATGACAAACATGAGGCAGAACAAGAACTTGACCAGCCTAGAATCTCCTTGGCCCTCCAGTCAATATGGGGGTTGTGCTTACGTAGCCATGAAGCTCCCAAAATGACAGGAATGGAAGGAGACTGAATAACTAAGGAGATCTCCTCCTTGTGGTTACCCCCTAGAGCTAGGCCGATGTTCTCTGTTATCTGATGTGACTGATTGAGGTGGTGCCCATCCAGGGCCAAAATATTCTGGGATGCAGGAGCAGGAATGAGTCTGATGTTATGTCTCTTGGCAAAAGACTCATCCATAAACTCTGTGTCGGCTCCAGAGTCAATGAACACGGAGACCTGATGAGAGGCAGAGGAGACTAAAAGGTTAGCAGGGAACATCAGGGTGTTTGAGGAGCTTGAGGACCGGCTTTGACTCAGTAGAACCTCCTCCCCTTCTACTGAGCTTGATCCTTTGAACGGACACCCCACGGCTCTGTGACCCGTTCCTCCACAGTAGAAACAGATTATGCTGCTTTCTACGAATGCGTTCTTCTGCTGATAGCCTCAGTCTACCAAACTGCATGGGTTCGGGTTCACTGGTAGGAGGAGATGAGACAGTTTTAAACTGGGTGTCTGGTTTGGCTCCTGTGGAAAAAATAACTTGCCTCCCCTTATAACTTCTCGCTCTCCTTCTTTCAGAAAGACGCAAGTCAATATGAGCAGCCAAATCCTCCAACTCTTTCAAAGATCTTGGGAAATCTCGAGTAGCAAGCTCATCCTTAATGTCCTCATTTAAACCATGCCAAAATACATCCATTAGTGCTTCATGGTTCCAGGAACTATCAGCTGCCAGAAGATGAAAATCAATGATGTATGCCGTGACTGACCTGGACCCCTGTTGGAGTGAGAGTAAACCTCTGGCGGCTTCTCTGGCTGGGAGAACAGGATCAAATACTCTGATGAGCTCCTTAGCAAAAACAGAATAGGAAAAGGTGCAAGGGGAATCATTCTGCCACTCTGCTGTGCCCCACTGCTTGGCTTTGCCTGAGAGAAGAGAAATTACATAAGCCACTTTTGACCGATCTGTGGGAAACGATGAGGGCTGGAGTTCAAAATGAATTTCACACTGAGTGAGAAAAGCTCTGCACTGATCAGCGTCTCCCCTGAAAACCTCTGGAGGACACAAACTTGGCTCTCTTGTGGTAGCTACTGGAATTGCAGGAGAGCTAACAGGCTGTGGAGAAGCCTGGGTATGACTGGGACTAGACATGTTGCGCAATAAGGAAATTATTTCAGTCATACCTGCATTGAGCCGAGCAATAGAGTCATCTACACCGGCTCGCCACTGTTGTGCTGGTGTTGGGTCCATTATGGCCAGATTGTACTGTTATGATTCGGACTGAGGACCCAGATACAACCAGAACACAACAGAAAATTACTTAAAAAGATTTATTGTAGAAACTCTGCAGGTATTCGGGATCGGGGAAACCAGAGCCTCTGGAGGGGAGAGAACAGGTTAGTGGCTCTGATAGATGATTCAGTTCAGATTGAAAGTTCAGATTGAAAGCCACTAACCTTCTCTTATATCCTGGTGGGGTGTCTCAGATCCTGAAACTCTGGGTGGTAGAGAGTGGCATCTTACTGGGGCTCGGCAGATATTCGTGGTCAGAGAAGGTCCAGGGTCAGAGCCGGGTGATCAGAAATCCAGAGAATCCAAAACTGAATCCAGGAGCAAAGTCAGGGCACAGAAACAGGTCTAAGATCCAGACGGCACAAAAAAAACAGGTCCGACAGGGGCTAGGCAGGCTCAAAAAATCAGGAGGCAAAAACAGGTCAGGATCAGGAAAACAGACAGAGGAAAATGCTGGATGCTTACTAACCAAGGCTTTCAGACAATCTGGCGCTGTCAACTAGTCAGAGGCTTGCTTAAGAAGGCTGGCAAACAGGTGGGGGGAATAAGTGGTAATTGGACTGAGCAGAGGCAGCACAGGAGGGCCAAATGAACAATCAGAGCAGGAGGGAGAGGAAAATGAAATCACAAAACACTAGTTGACAGGCCATAAACATAACATATCTTTACACTGTCTTAACTCTGTTCATTCATTTAAGAAGCAGCTGAAGACCCTTTTGTTCTGTTGGGCTTTTATCTCATTTTTAACTAGTTTTATGCTATGTTGCATTTCTGTTGTTTTAGGTTTTCATCTTTTATTTTGTGTTTTATGTCTATTGTGCAGCACTTTGTTGTTTTTATCCTGTGAAAAGTGCTACATAAATAAAGTTTACTTACTTTCTTACATACATATGTATGTAAATCAGTATACCCAGAAGGCTACAACTTCAACTTTTTTTTTCAGTGGATTTTGGTGAGTTTTAGCACTTTGTGCTGTTTTATTGTAAATCAAAGTTTCTGTAGCTGTTGCAAAATTTAACGGCAGGTGAAAAATTTGCATGGATTAGCTACTGCACACTGCTATGCAAGTATACTTTTGGTACATGCCATATTAGACATTACACCACAAGTTTTTTGTGCACACCAGCAGCCTCAGGTATAACCTTACTGAAAAGGGTGCACTTTGTTTTATCATGCACTTCGCTTGCTCATTTTTTTAATCAAAGTCGTACTTTTCCCTTTTTAAATAAAACCAACACATGAAACAATAAAACCTTTTAGAGAATTAGGAGAGCTAAGGCAGGGAGTCTTTATCAGAAAGCAAGGGAAAAGTTAACTGGACCAAAAAGCCGGTCCTTTTACATAACCTACACTAAAACGATTGCTAAATAAACTTTTGCCTGAAAAAGGGTTTGCCAGGTAAACGTACACTGTTGAGTTTTTCTGTTGTAAATTTCCCAGTGATCACTATTTATCAAATCTTTTTTAATTCAATCAGACGTCATGCAGACAGTTTGGCTTTGTGTTGCATTTAGGACATTTCTTTATTCAGGAGCAGCAAATACAAATGTTAAGGCATCTCATCTGTGTATGCAGTGAGAACAATACACCACACAAAGTATTTTCTTTGTATTAGTCTGTACTAACAAAGATGGGATCTCTTCCCTCAGAGGTTTGGGTTGACAATCTTGCCAATGAAGAGAATGTTTTCTGGAACTCGCTCAGTGATGATCACCATGAAAGGACGGTTGAATCTCAACTCTGGGATGTGGCGGTAGGAAAGTAGCGTTATGCCGATACCGGTGGCTGCTGCAGCTGTGGCTCCGGCCTCATCGACGTCCAGTGTGGCTTGGTGCACCACCTTTACAGCACAATCAAAGCAGAGCGGGTCAAACATGTCAACAGAACACGAGCAAAGACATTTTTTCCCTCATTTACTGCCTTTTTACCTCAGAGACAGCCAGTTTCTGGCCGTCTGCAATGCCGCTCAGATTTGCACGATCCCCAAACATGTCTGCCATTCCCATTCCAGTCAGCACATCATTCAGCTTGTAGGAGGTCTTGATGGAAAACTTGGGAACAAATATCTTGTACGTTCTAAAAATATTTAAAAAAAAATTTCAGGCACTGATCAATCATGACTTGGGGAATAGGTACTTAATGTAGAATTTCTTTACCCTGACTTCATCCACTTCAACCATTTAGTAACATGTGCGGGGGAGATATTGCGCTCCAGCACTGCCATATCATCAGGTAGGAGCAGCAGCATGGAGTATGAGTTGTTGAAAGGCAGGTGGAGGACTGTTGTGTTTATGGCCTGGTCATTATAAGTTTTAACATCTTCTTCCATTCTCATCATCTGGACTTGAACCTGGAGAATGAAAGATGGACAATTAGTTGGTTGGAAAATAAATACAAGATGTCACATATCTGCTTCGCCTGTTTGGATGTATGACTTTGAACCTCATTGCTTTCGTCCACTCTGAACCTGTCCTCAAAGGTCTCCTGAGGATCAAACGGAGTTTCCCATTTACCTGTTCGAGTGAAGACAATCATGTCACCTGAAAAAAATTACTTCACAGTGAAAGAGGAGAGAGATCTCATTGCATGAGACCATTTACCTTTGTAGTAGATGTAGCTGAGGAGATACATGACTGTGCTTGGATCCAGGCTTTCTACCAGCTTGTCTATCTTCCCGTTAGTCTTACCCGATACATACTGATTGATGGTATCGGCGCTCTCTGTGGTTTTGACAAAGTCCACATTGAAGCCCTCGGCAGAATAGGACTGCTTCAGGACATCCAGGAACTCAGGGTTTGCCTTGAAGCGGTTGTCTACGAACACAGCAGTGCCTTGGCTGAGGTCCTCATGAGATGCTTTGTTTCCAAGGAGTGTACGAAAGGCCTGGTCTACATCTGTCTGAGCCAGCTGGGAGCTGCTGAAGCCCATCCCTCTGAAAAGCTGTTGGTGAGTCTCCCCCCGGGCCCCCACCATCAGAGCAGCCAAGGCAGCGGAGACGCTAACCGGAGAGAAGAAGATGTTTTTGCCCTCGGAGGATGCATGATCCGCCAACTTTGTGTACAGACGGAATGCAAACTCTTTGTTTGCCGAGGTCACCAGCGACATTTTGTTGTCACTGCCATCTCCAGCGGGGCCTTGGGCCTCCTCACCGTGCCCTATGTGATGATGGCTTCTTCCTACACAGACCACTGCTGATAAGATCCAGAGAACCAGGGGTGCATGCATCGTGAACTGAAACAAAGGGTCAAAAGTGCTATTTGTTTTGCTTACACAATATGTGTTGTTGCACATAGACCCGGTGAAATCTCAAAACCTACTAAGTTGGTTCTACAGGTTCTAGATTAATAGCCTATACAAGTCTTTGTTTGCTCCATAAAAATATATTAGTTTTCCATATAGATAGCCATCTTGATTAAAGTGATTCATTTATTTTCTTCATGTGTCAGATCTGACAAAATTTCACACAATATATAATAAACGGAAAAGCTAAAAACTCAAACTCTTTAAGATCATTTGTACATTTCCTTTGTGACACTTTATGGCATGGATAAATACTAAAAAACAGGCTCTTTTTCCCACCATCTCAAAGCAATTGTTTCATTGTAGAGCTGGATTTTAAATGAAAAAGCTAACATGTTCTTAAACTCCACTCATGTTCTGGAAAAACATTTCAACATATACTTTAAACACAAAGAGCATTTGTTTTCTGTAAAATGTGTAAACCACTTACCTTTTCCTGGCTACAACTCAGTTTTCCCTCTGACTACAGGCTGGAGGGGAAAGAGCCTCTGTTTATATCAACGATCAGGTGAACTTTGATTTTGTTTATTCTCTTTCCAAACTTCTTATTTGTTCTACATTTCAGCTGTGTAACAGTGGACCAGTCGCTACCAATCATGGCATTGCAGTTTGGAAAGGTTTCAATAAAAGCACAAAAAACAACAAGTGAACAATGCACATTTTAACATATTTTATGGTACAATATAAAATCTCTTAATGCTTATTTGTACCAATGATTGTTAAGGGTTGTTATGAAAATCATGTATCCCTAAAACATTTTGGTTTTGTCCACTTTGACATATATCACAATTCAGATGTTTATACAAAATTATATTTTTTTGCTAGAAAACATGTTGGAATAAGATGGAAAAATACTTGAATGTCAGTTTTTAAAAAAAAAAAAATAGTCTTTGGACTGTGGTTAAACTTAAAAAACAGTTTAATTGCTCAATTGCGTAACTTTTTTGTTTAACTATTTCCAATTAAATAAGATAAATTAATATTTCTTGAAAACAATTCTCACAGTTTTACACTTCTTAAAGGGGACATATATTTTTCAGTTCTTCCTTTTCACATTGAAATCATTCATGTGTGGCCTGTATAAAATTGGAACTGCTATGCTTGAAATATTGTAGATGTAGAGAAAAAAATTGAGCTAATCTAATTTAATGTTCTAAACATAGCTGGGTCTAAAGTACTTTTAAATACAAACTGATAACATTTAAATTTCTCCTTAAACTCCAATAAATATACTAGTCTGTCAATAACAGATCCCCCCCATCATCGTTCCTCAGCAGCCATGTGCAGGAGCCATGCACGGGGCCTGGAAGAGACCATGAGCTGAATCTCTCTTCAGCTCTCACTTCTCAGGAGACTGCTACTTTGGCCTCAGATGGGAGGGGAGGGGGGCTCCCACCCTAGCTCTACAGCAGCTCTCTCAGATCACCTTCCTTACTGCTGAGACAAAGGGGAAGGCCTGGACCATAAAGCCCGGGTCGGGCCTGACCGACGCACATCCAGCATCTGGAGAGAACCTCTCATCACCCGGGGAACATGTCCAGGCAAATACAGAGCTAAGTTTGCTGTCTTAACCTCATCACCGGTAGCAGGAGCAAATATCCTGCCTGCCAAAACAGCCTTGTTGTATTTCTCCTCAGCTGGTTCCAGGCAACGCAGAGCTGAAAGCCGGCACAGGAGCAACTTCCCCATGCCGAGGAGAAATCGGCTTAAATCGGACTGCAACGGAGTCAAAGACTGTCTCTAGAACATCAGGTCTCCGACCCCGGCTATGTGGTGCTGCAGAGCCAAGGGCTACAGCTAGCCAACAACTTTCCTCCTTCAACGCACCTTCCGTGAATGGCCAAACTGAACAGAACGGAGACGAGACAAAGGACAGGTTTGGGCAGCGAGCTGAGGGTGAAGTGTTAAAGATTGGGTTTACCGGCCTGCTGTTACATGTCTATTGAAAACCCAAAACTACCCCAGTTCGGGATTTGGCCGCAAGTGAGAAGACATTAATCAAGAGGTAAAACAGTTTAAATGCATATTTAATTCATAAAAATTAAATATGGAGACAGAGTTTACATTACCAATCAAGATGATTTCACCGCGCGGTCGAGAAGTCTGTCTGAAGAAAGTTTTGGACAAAGACTCTTTTTATCAACTTTAAAACTCAACCTGCTCGCTCAAGGGGAGGAGGACTGACCCCCTCTCCTTCTGACCACCCCCTCGGGGCAATAAAACACCCTGTTATTCTACCCAGAAACAGAGAGGGGAGACACCGCCACTAAGATATATTTTTTAATTCTCAACAGAAGTTAAAAGGTTTATTGGGAAATGTTTTGTAAATTGTTGGACACATGGTGTTTAGAACAAAAGGGCTAACCGGTAGCTCGCGCTAGCCAAACTGCTATTAGCCTTGCTAACATCCGGTTTTGGACATTTCAAAAGGAGTCCATTTTAAAGCATAAAGCGTAACTGTTCTGCTCCGCCATCCTTCGATGGTGCTATGAGCCTTATCCCCGCATTACTATCGAATATCAATGTTGGTAAAGGGCAATTTTGATAACTTTATGTTGCAACCTCTTAGCCACCGACTTGCTACCGCGACCCCTAGCGCCCGGAGGTAGAATTGCATAAACAAAGGCAAGCAATTCTGAATTAAATGATTTTACAGGACAAACTGGTCCTCAGAATATTATTTCATAAAATAATGTTCTGGTTAACTTGTGCTTTGCATTGTGAATGGGTTGAAACGCATGTCAAATGTTGTTCTGAATTAGTTAAGCTAATTTAACCACGATTCACATTGTTTAAGGTGAACTTTGGTTCTTTAACTTAAACAAGTATTATTTCATCAAATAATGTTTTGTTTAACTTGGGCTTTGCATTGTGAATGGATTGAAATACATGCCAAATGTTTTTAACTCCATTCCAGGCTTTTGGAATCAGATCTGCAGTGAACCAGGATTCACTAAAGTATTCTGATGAGGATCAACTACTTTGTTTTGTCTTTTGTTCTTTTTTTCATGTAAATAGTTCCTTAGCTCAGCTTCTTTTATCTTCATTTTGCTTAGTAGTTTAGTTAAGTTTTACTAGTAGCGAGGATTTGTTAATCGAAATATTGTGTTCAGATAAACAGCATTACATAGTGATCTCTGGATGTTCATTTTATTTCTGTTATTAAATTATTGGACTTGAAAAGAAGTTGTCACTCCTTTATTCTATGTGTGCAGGTTTTGCGGTTAAAAAATCGCTAGTGCTCGAATTCATCCCTTTCAACCATTGTCTTGATATCAGCTTAAGAGCTGATCATCACCAGACAATCCTTAACAGACAGAAAGTTATTTAATAAAAATTAAATAACATTAAACAGTGTATAACTGCACAACATGGAGTATTTTATCTTTAAAAAAAAAAGTGCTACCCACTTTTTCTCTATTCCTGAAAGCCCGTAGTTGTCTATTGCCAGCAACTTATCATTTTACTTTCTAAAACTCGACCGCATTTTCCCCCACAGGAATCCCTAAAATCACTCCCCAAAAATCACTTTTTTACAAATAAGCAAACTTCCATAACAAAACTTTAGCTAATGCTACATCTCAAAGCTCTTTCTGTAATCCAGTTGACAAACTAATAGGACGTATTCCAACCATATCCGGCTCCTCATTAAATCTAAGAAGGACTTTGAAATCTTCCAACATTATTTTTTATTTCAGTTCTTTTTTCCTCATCGTCAAAAGCCCATCTCTCACACGCTGTTCCGTCATTAAACTTTTACTTTCCTCCTCCTCTCTTATTATCACTACATCCATATTGTCATGATTTGTTTTTGGATGAACCCGGACACAGCACGCTGTCACGGCACTTTCCTCTGACCTGCAGGGGCGGTTCCTTCTGCAGGCAGAGGCGGGTCTTACTAATTGGAGCCACTTGGGCTCACTATATAAGTTGGGCTCCTCTAACACTCTCTCTGCTCCTCCAGGTACTCACTTTGTTGGTTGTTTTAGTTTGGTTTTGGTTAACACTCAGACACATTCTCACATACATATTCACCCACTCATACACTGCACACAGTAAACATTCTTATATACTCACATCTCATCCCTGTTTTATTTATTTAAAGTTACTTATAGGTTACAATAAACTATTGATGGGCCTAAACCGTTTTGTCTCCCCTCCTTTTTGTCATGGGCACTGAGCGGGCCTGTGACAACGCACACAGAGTAAATTTTAAGAGAGTGTATTGCCAGGGATGGATGGTGATGACATGTAGAACCAGAGTCTGTTCACAGGCGGAGATGAAGGATGCAGGGGCTGGCTGACAGGTTCAGAGCGGAGACCAAGACGGGAGGACAGGGGCAGACAGGCATGATGTGAGTGATGGAAGACTTGTAGCGGATCCACAGCACGGCAGAGACCCTACAGCACGGCAGAGACCCTACAGCACGGCAGAGACCCCACAGCACGGCAGAGACCCACACTGGTTTGGCAGGATGAATACTTCCAGATCAGAGTAACGACATAATTAAGCCAGGCAGGGTGAATACTTGCAGGTCTGAGTTCTTGACAGGGTAGTTGCACCGATGAGGCTGGAATAAACAATGGCAGGCTGAGGTTTAAGAGATGCAGGGTTCCAGCGGCAAGCAGGTAACACACAGGTATACAGGCAAGAAGTAAGGGTTGTTTGATGATGGACCGGCAGAGGAGTGACAGCAGAGTGAGTAGTAAGTAGGTAGGCTGGCAGGTGAAGTGAGTCTGGCTAATTAGTGGCTGGCAGGTGTGACTAACTGCAGCGGGGGTGAAGGGAAGGCTGAGTGGGAGTGGTAGGAGGAAACTGAACTAACCATAACAAAAGCCAGAACCTAACTAAACCCAGACAGAAGAAAGAACTGAAAAATAGTAAATAAAAACCCAAATCAAAACTGAACTCTGACACATATATTCATCCTCTGAAACCCAGTCGTTACTAGCCAACTCTTTCACAATCTACAATATACGAAAAATGAAACTGCCTTTAAAATTAAAAATATTCTTCTCACTATTTTAGTGGTTAGCCACCTCTTCTCCAGCAGTCAGTGAAAAGGCTTCCAAATTGGAAGATGTCAAGTTGTCCTAAGATTATTCCCTGGGGGCCTGAGCACCTTTTTAAAGGTTCTGGAAGGGTTCAATTATTGATTGAGGACAGGGAACTTAAACAGTGCACTTTAAGGTTTAATAAAATGGATTTAAATTGTGAATTGAAATGCGTTTTTAGATATTTCTAAGAGTCAGATAATATTTGTTAAATAAAGTATTGGATGCTTAGTCGGTTTGTAGATGTTTGTTAGCTCACATATGTTCTTTGTTTTCCTCGTTTCAATGCAGGTCTTTTAACCCGGGGGTGTGGTAGATCGCAAAAGACTGCCAGTGAAGATCCTTGGGAGTTGCTGCTGAAACCTTTTTTTCCTGTTTGTGTACCTGTTAAATGATGGTGGACAAACTCCTGATTGGTCTGCACCTTGTCTCTGCCTCAAGCCTCCTGCTTAAACCAGCCGCTGAGGGCCATTCGAGCAATTAGACAACTGCAACTCCTTTTAATTAGGGTTGGGAAATTTTCACCTGCAGTCAGTGCAGAACTAATGCTTCACGTCTTTTAGCAGGTACAAGAAGGCATGACCTCATTATCCCAGTTTTAGCAGATTTATATTTGGTGCCTGTTCACTTTGGTATTGATTTTAAGAGCCTTTAAGAGCTATCAATAAATAACATTCATAGTTTCACTAATAGCTTTCCCTGTTTGGAGAAAGATTTATTCTGGCTGAACAAAGAGCTGTCTTTCCCAGATTTCCCCTGGTTAGGTTTCAAAAGGTTCAAAAGTGTGATTTTAGTCAACTTGGGTTGAGAAAAAAATTACTTCAACATTTGCCATTCGCCAAGTCTATTAAAGTGTGTCAGACAATGCATTATTTACTGGCCTTTTAAAGGGTTTATTGATCTGCTGCTGTCTTTATCACTTGTGAAATAATAATATCTCCACCCTATTGCTAGGGCCTTTTTTTATTCAAAGTTATGTTACTACAGGAAGAGTCTGAGTAAACTTATTCTATTAGTTTCCGCATCTCCTTACCTGTTCCTTATGATTATCATCAGTGTCCTTTTCAGGGTTCTGTGTATCCGTGCTCTCTAACTCTGCTCCACAGGTGGCTGCAGTTGACGGGTGGACGTGGCCCGCACCTATGGCTCAATGGGAACCTTCGTCTCTGGCTTAAAAGGAGTGCACAGACAGCTGGAAGACGCCAGAGTGTTACCTCGTTGTGGTATGCCTAGGCCACAGATCGGTCTCCCAAACCTCGTACCTGTGAGTTTTTGGAAACGTTGTTTTTGGACTAATCCTGTCTCCTGTCTTCTCCAGTTTGTCGTGTTTGGATTTACTCACCTGTGTCTCCGTGCTCTGAGGACCAGTCATCCGAATCCCCGCCGCTCAGATTTTGCTCTGGCATCTCCACTCATACCCCCTTGGTGGTACCAAGCCGGACATGAGAACCCCTTCCTGGATTCACCTGGTTCGTCTGACACACTCCGGTTCTTCCAGCTCCTCCTCCTGCCTGCTGCCGCAGTGGTACTGTTCGGGCCCCCCACCTGTATTTCATGTGCCAGCCCTCCTGTCACTCAGCCATCACCTCCCATCAGAGAGTTACAATTACAGAGTCCCTTTTTCACTCATCCCCCCCGGACAGGTCTTTCCATCCAAACGGTAAGCGGCGCAGCTTCTGGAGATTTTCCTCTGGTTTGATCCTCCGTAATATATCCTCTTTCTTCCCGCAGTCGTTCCAGCTCTGATGTTCCGACCTCGCCTGTAGCACACTTATCCTTTGTTGAGCCTAAAATAAACATCTTAAAACTGTTCCTGTTTCCGTCTGTCTGCATGTGGGCCAAACACCTAAAAACCATGAGAGTCCTATAATTACTTTTGCATTGCCTTGCAAGACTATTTACCCCTCAACCTTTTTCAAACTTTGTCATGTTGAACCTGTTGAGGAAAATAAATATCTTAGTTGTATTCCTATGGAAGAGCTAATGGCAGGGGATAGGTAGTTTGGCTTGACCTTTTGCAGAGAAGAAAAGTCTCTTTGTTTTAAGAACAGATCACCCTCCTCCCAAGCATGGGAGGGACGCAGCCTTTAAAAGATGTATTCAGACTAGGAAAAGTTAGACAGAGATCTTTTGCATCGCCATGAGGTAGCAGGTCAGCTTGTAATGAATATAACTAAATGGTAATGTAAACTTCTGTCTCTGTTGGGAATTCCTAATGAATTAAATATGCATATTACAATGTTTACCTCTGATCAATGAGTTCTCATTTACTGTCAAATCTTAAACCGGGGTAATAATGGGCCTTCAAAGCTAAGCAGGTTTAGGCCAGTACATTTAAATTAACAATTTGTTGCGCGTGACCCCGGATTTGACAGTAAGTGGAGGAACCTTTTAAATTTGGGCATGAAGAAGTAATCTTTTACAGCACCACAGGGTCAACCCGAAAAGGTTAGGAGATTTTTGATTCTCCTTCGGCAAAATGTTAGATGTTTAGGCTAAATTTAAGTGATGCTGTGGATGAGAAGCTGTCTTCTCAAAATATCAGAGGTTGAACAGAGCAACTAGTGTGAGAGGATTGAATGGAGTTTATGTTGAAACCGAGAAAGGACTTTTTGAATTGAGAAAGCTTCCGGGAGAGGAAGCGAAACGTCTTCAACTACGGAAAACAAGTCCAGTTGCTTTTTACTTTTTTTGGACTTACCAGTGGTACACATCTATAGATTGGACAAATCTGTTAGGTTATTTCTCATTAGCTGAAAATATTGAGATTTTTCTATTGTACATGTAACAGTTACCAGCTACGACATACCAGACTTTCACCAGCATTTGTTATCTTACCAGGTATTTTTAATCAGGTTATATAAGATGTTTTATATGTCCTTTGTCCAGAAACACCACCCTGACTCGGTATGTTAATGACTTGGAACATTCAGCATTCTCACAAAGCCGAATTGCTGTGTGCAACTGAGACTGTAGTCTCAGTCATCAGTCAATTTAGGTACACTGATCTTACGCAACCTTTGAAGGACCACTTGCAGATACATGGTATGATAACATTTAAAAATATTTTGATTTGGATTCAGGATACAAGGAAGTGTTTTTCCTACTTCAACAAAGATAAGCCTTTGCAGTTAAATTGCCTCCCCTTGACGACCATATACTGTTCCCGGTTGATGTTTTTGCAACAAAATTAGTTTTGTTTCAAGGAGGGAATGAGAGAGCATAAGTAAATATTGGATAAAATAGAAAAACAGAGGGCAACATAATGCAGATAAGTTTGATTCTAAGTTAGTTCTATTGAAGGCCCTGTTAAAGTAGTAGTTTAAAAAGATGCTTGTTGTGTCATGCAGGATAGTTAAGGATTGAAAGCCGCATATATAGTGTTGGAATAACAGTGCATTTCAAATGATGTTAAAGGGTCGATCCAGGAATTTTTTGACAAGAGGATGGTATCTATTGAAGGAAAATGGAGAGAGGAATTGATTGCAGGAAGAGCGAAGCTGCTGTAAAATGACCTGATGGAGAATTGTGTTTACTTCAGGAATAAAACAGGGACTTTTTCCGCAGCACACGGGGTAGGGTTAAAGGAAACATCACCAGAGCAGCTTTCGGGTCAGACTCCCTGACTAAGAGGGGCTTTCGACTACCGCCCACCCGTGCCATCTGGCAACGGGGCAGCTCGAAGCGCCAATTGCCACTCATGAAGAGGCAGCAGGATTCTTATTTTGTTTTGTTTTTTTATTTTTTAATAAAAAGATTAACACACAGCTGTGTGGAGATCGCGGTTGGGACAAATTACTATATAACTCATTATTTTTAAGAAGAAGACATCTAAGTGACACAAGACGACATCATGACATCAATTGAATACATTGTGTAAAAAAAAGAGAATTTTGTAATCACTGAATTTGTGTTATTAGTTCCATATTCCTAAGATGTTAAATACTTAGTACTGTTAGGATCTTGGTTATGCATTGCATGATAATTTGTTCTTTATTCTGTGGTTTGATTGGATTGTAGTACTTTCACAGGTTATAGTAATTTCTAAAAAGACATCTTTGTTAATCTGGTCATTATAATGGTAGAGCTTACATTTAATAGGAATTTTTTTTCAGTTTGGGAAATAAGACCGCCCCTTCAGATATTAGATTAACAGTTTCTTGGTAGTTGCACAAATATAATAGATATAATATCTAACGGATAAAGGTGCTTACTTTTATTGGTTCTAGTTTGTTTTAGGTTTTAGATAGGCTCAGCTTTTTAGTTTATGAGTTGGGATATTTTATTTTTAAGGAAAATATTTGAACTTTATTTGGTTTAATAATAGGTATAGTATTTCATTTTGGTTGTAGGTTTCTGTATGGTTTCACTATTCGCCTACAGAGGGGACAGTGGATTAGGAAATTCCATTTTATCATTTATACTTTGTTTGAGGGTTCCAAGACATTAAATTAGTACTAGCTCAGTTATTGGTTTGATCTGTTGGATCAAAACAGAGGGAATTGTTGAAGAAAATAAATATCTTAGTTATATTCGTATGGAAGAGCTAAAGGAATGCAGGGTTGTTGACTGTCTTTTGCAGAGAAGAACAACCTCTTTGTTTTAAGAACAGATCATCCTCCTCCCAAGCATGGGAGGGACACAGCCTTTAAAAGATGTATTCAGACTAGGAAAAGTTAGATCTTTTGCATCACCATGAGGTAGCTGGTCAGTTTGTAATGAATACAACAAAATGGTAATGTAAACTTCTGTCTCCGTTGGGAATTCCTAATGAAATAAATATGCATATTACAATGTTTATGTTATGTTAGGGCCTCCTGAAAAAGTCCAGCACAAAGTAGTGTACAAGCGTGAAGTGGAAGAAACTGATACAACAACTTTCAATTAAATTCAATTCAATTTTATTTATATAGCGCCAATTCATGAAACATGTCATCTCGAGGAACTTTACAAAGTCAAAATCAATCATATTGATTGGTCAAAAATTTCCTATATAAGGGAACCAGTTGATTGCTTCAAAGTCCTGACAAGCAGCATTCACTCCTGGGGAAGTGTAGAGCTACAGGGAGAGTCATCTGCATTGTCCATGGCTTTGCAGCAATCCCTCATACTGAGCAAGCATGAAGCGACAGTGGAAAGAAAAACCACCCATTAGCGGAAAGGAAAAACCTCCAGCAGAACCAGGCTCAGTATGAACGGTCATCTGCCTCGACCGACTGGGGGTTACAGAAGACAGAGCAGAGACACAACAAGACAGACAAAAAGCACAGAAGCACACAACCCTCCAATCCATTACCTTTTGTTTATTCTTTATCAGGTATAGGAGGGAAACCGAGACATCCCTCTCCCCAGTGCCATCTCAAGCTCATCCATGTGGATCCCAAGGCATTTCCAAGCCAGAAGGGATATTTAGTTCCGAGTTCTGGTTCGTACCGCGCCTCTTGCCCGGTGGACACTGGAGATAGGCACCAGCAACCCCCGCGACCCCATGAGGGATTAAGCGGGTCAGAAAATGGATGGAGTTCTGGTTCTTCTCTTTGCCCCCTCCTATAGGGAGGATATGCCCAGAAAACCTCCAAAAGGAGGATTCCTGCTTCCTTTTTGATGTGAAGTAAAAACTCTGCTTCAAGCTACCTCTCGAATTATGCTGCACCTCAGTCTACCTCCAAGAATGACCCTATTGACTCTGTAACGTAAGGTCACTGCAGCTGTTTCTATCTGGAGTTCATTCCACTGGTCACGATTAGAGCTGTGCATAAAAATCGATACAAAGATTAATATCGATTTTTTTAAAAATGATTTAAAACCGATATTCTGGCTTTCAATATCAATATACCTCCCAACACCTAGGGGGCGCTATTGCAGCCTAACCTTCATCCCTAAAATCAGACGTTTGGGCACGTTTTTGGTTTCTGTGATACATTAAATGTATTCAACCAAATGCACTTTGTTTTCCTGTTAATATATCAGTGTTCAATAAATTGAACATAAATATAATATTTGGCTGGTTTTGTTGATTGAATGACTTTGAGCATTTGAAAGTAATAAATATCGATATTGGAGTCAAATCAAATCAAGGTGAGCTATATCGTGAATCGTATTGTATCGAGAGCTATGTATCGAAAATCGTATCGAATCGGCTCATCCTAGATGATACCCAGCCCTAGTCACGATCCATATCTCATGATCACCAGACATGATGTGAACATGGACAGAGCGCTAAATTTCAGAAGGTCCAAAAACATGCCAGAGTGGCCACCATAGATGCCTGATTGGACACTTTGTTTAAACATGTTACATTTGAAAAAAAAGTGGTTGAACAAAACTAGGGCTGGGCAAGTTAACGCGTTAATTTTGCATTAATTCATTAGACTATTAACAGCGATATTTATTTTATCGCGCATTAACGCATGTTGCTCAGATGCTCTCAGTCAGTGTCAGTCAGCATGCGCGCTGACTGCAGCGCGCTGTGTCACAGCAGCACTTTCCCGCTCCCCCTCCCCTCTCGTACATGGCTCAGCGGCGCCAGCCAATCAGCACGCAGGCTCAGCCTGGCCCGCCCACTCAGCTCTCACACAAACGCAACACACAAACAGCTGAGAGAGACCGCAGCAGCAGAAAAACATGAACAGGGGAAGTAGCAACGTTTGGCTTTATTTTAATACCGTAAATGAAATCAAGCTGTATGTTTTGTAAAAAGCCGGTTAATTTCAGTGGAAACACAACAAATTTATCTAAGCAAGTGAAAAAACATGAGCAAGAAAACGTCGAGCCACAGAAACGGAGAGAGGAGACGAAACTTCTGTCATTGCCCCGACAGACCCACAGACGTCACTGACTGAGGCGTTTCAGTCCTCCATGGAACATCCAGGTAGATCAGTGTTCATCTTCAGCAGCAGTTCATGTTAACTTTCAAAGTAGATATTATCTATCATATGTTACTGGAGCCCACACAGAAAATGTAATTAAGACCTTGAAGAACCCAGTACATATATTAAAAAGTGTTATTTAAGATAAAATAACATTAGCTAATCCTTTTTTTATCCCACGACGGGGAAATGTATAGGATTAAAGCAACAGGCAGGTGCACACAACACAGACAAAATTACATAAGGCTTGAAATATATAAGAGGTGGATTAGCGAAAAAACACTGAACATAACATTATTAGGGCTGGGCAACGATTAAAATATTTAATCGCGATTAATCGCCCTGATTAATCGCGATTAATCGCGATTAATCGCATTGTATTTACAAACTCCAAGAATGAATTCAAAAGTAGTGTAAAGAGCACTTTTATTTTAATGTTCTGCTGCCATATGAACAAAAGTGTTGTAACATTTGTAGCACTT
The DNA here is from genome assembly GCF_011125445.2 of Fundulus heteroclitus. NCBI lineage: Eukaryota > Metazoa > Chordata > Actinopteri > Cyprinodontiformes > Fundulidae > Fundulus > Fundulus heteroclitus. The sequence goes on from NC_046372.1 coordinate 35,147,879, forward strand.
ATTTTATACTGGATATTTTCAACCCATCTATTGAATTTAGTGCACTACTTGATCTTTTCTTCATAAGAGAACAGCAAGCACTGCAGCCAAAATATGGCCTTTTTTGACCTGCTGTATATTAGCCAGTCCCTAAGCTTGATGTATCATGAAACTGTTGACCTTTTGGGTTTTGTGGTTTTTATTTTATTATTACAATTAAATAATAATAATAATAATAATAATGTTATGTTCAGTGTTTTTTTCGCTAATCCACCTCTTATATATTTCAATCCTTATGTAATTTTGTCTGTGTTGTGTGCACCTGCCTGTTGCTTTAATCCTATAAATTTCCCCGTCGTGGGATAAAAAAGGATTAGCTAATGTTATCTTATCTTAAATAACACTTTTTAATATATGTACTGGGTTCTTTCAAGGTCTTAATTACATGTTATCTGTGGGCTCCAGTAACATCCATCCATCCATCCATCCATCCACTGATCTACCTGGATGTTCCCTGGAGGACTGAAACGCCTCAGTCAGAGACGTCTGTGGGTCTGTCGGGGCAATGAGAGAAGTTTCGTCTCCTCTCTCCGTTTCTGGGGCTCGACGTTTTCATGTTTTTTCACGTGTTTAGATAAATTTGTTGTGTTTCCACTGAAATGAACCGGCTTTTTACAAAACATACAGCTTGATTTCATTTACGGTATTAAAATAAAGCCAAACGGTGCTACTTCCTCTGTTCATGTTTTTTCGCTGCTGCGGTCTCTCTCAGCCATAGACATAATATAAGAGTAGACGCGTCGTTGGGCGGGTTCTGCCTATGCTGCGATGCGTCAGAGCGTCCGCCATCTTAAATGTGGCAAATCTGCAGTTACTCAGTCACTTAAACAGTATCAGAGGGACTTTAATCTCTGAATATACTTTGTATTCATAGTATTTTTTTTGTAATATTACAAGTTTATTTTCGTATCCCTTTAGCTTCATTCTCCTGAATTTATTCTCCTAAAGAATAAAAATATTTAAAATAATCTAACCTGGCCCTATTACTCCAGGAGTAAAATAATTCTGCAAACTATGTGTATTCTGGAAATGTTCCCCCTTAATTCTCATGATATGACGTTTTTATCATAACATTATCACTTTTGTGTTTGTTTGTTTATTTTTACTTTATTGACCTAGGACTTTTTTCTCTCATTTTATTAATTTTACCTCTTTAATACTCACCCAAAAAGTCTGTTCCTAAAGGTTCACATGTGACGCGGTTTTATGAAATAATGAAGACAACAATGTTTAGATTTAACAAATCGATTCTCAGAACATATACACACACAAATATAAATATATAAATATATATATATATATATATATATATATATATATATATATATATATATATATATATATGTGTGTGTGTGTGTGTGTGTGTGTGTGTGTATTTATTGCAGCACCGAATGAGGCATCTTCTCTGATTCACGTTCACAATACCAGAACTGAACTTTTTTCTGCCACATACAATATGGCGGTGACGTTGACGTGCGAACCTGCGCCCTACGACGCGTCTACGTATATGATGTCTGTGCTCTCAGCTGTTTGTTTGTTAAGTTTGTGTGAGAGCTGAGTGGGCGGGCCAGGCTGAGCCTGCGTGCTGATTGGCTGACGCCGCTGAGCCATGTACGAGAGGGGAGGGGAAGCGGGAGAGTGCTGCCGTGACAGCGCGCTGCAGTCAGCGTGTCTGCTGACTGACACTGACTGAAAGCATGTGAGCAACATGCGTTAATGCGCGATAAAATAAATATCGCCGTTAATAGTGTAATGAATTAACGCGAAATTAACGCGTTAACTTGCCCAGCCCTAAACATTATTGTTATTATTATTATTATTTAATTGTAATAATAAAATAAAAACCACAAAACACAAAAGGTCAACAGTTTCATGATACATCAAGCTTAGGGACTGGCTAATATACAGCAGGTCAAAAAAGGCCATATTTTGGCTGCAATGCTTGCTGTTCTCTTATGAAGAAAAGATCAACTAGTGCACTAAATTCAATAGATGGGTTGAAAATATCCAGTATAAAATAAGTGCTACAAATGTTACACTTTTGTTCATATGGCAGCAGAACATTAAAATAAAAGTGCTCTTTACACTACTTTTGAATTCATTCTTTTGCTAAGCTGCAGTGGAGGCTGAATTATTTTAATGGAAACTACGTCTGTAGTGCAGCTATTCAAATTAGTTAATATTTTACACATTTGCCCAGATCCAACTAAGACTTCAAGGTTACAAATAACTATAAGAGACTGAGCCCAAAGAGTGGAGTAGTTTAGGAAAACCCATGGATGCAATAAGACTGTAACTTACTTAATTTTCTGAAACTAAAAGACACTTATGCACAGACTGCCAAAATGTTCAGGATAATAATCTCTCCAGATTCAGCCAAGTTCTAAAGCCTACCAATGAAATCTTAAATTTTTCATATGATTTCATTTTATAAATATTTTGAACATGTTTGCCTTTGGAAATTTTGCTATTGTATTATAACTCAGGAAGTTTCAACCAGCAGCATTTTTATCCAACTTGCAAATACAACAGAACATTTTTGACTGCTTGGCTGGCATTTTATAGCTAGGTCTGCACAATACATTGCAGTGTTCTCTCTATGTCACACTAAGCAGTATCCATATCCCACGACAGCTTGGACTGACATCAGTATTAAGAAGTATTTAAATATGCATTGTAGGCCTTCAAAGTCTACATCGGGGGCGATTCTAGGATATGACCTTTAGGGGTGCTCAGCCCCCAGTGTTACACTGCAAAAATAGAACTAAAAACAAGGAAAATTTTCTTGAAATGAATGTATGTACCCTTGATTTGAGCAGGTAAATAAGATCATTTGCCAATGGAATAAGATTCATGCACTTAAAATAGGAACAATTCATCTCCATCATCTTATTTCAAGTGCAGTATATCTAATTATCTTATTTTAAGATAATTAGATATACTGCATCGTCTTGGGTCGGTTTGCTATGACAAATTCAGAACATTTCCAGTTTAAAAATTATATCAAACTATTATCAAACTATTCACTAGTATTGCACGTTTCCCCAACATCATGCTGCCCCAGTTTCCATGATTTTGTATTAGAATAAAGCATTCTAATTTATTTATTTTTAAAAAAGCAAAGATTTCCAATATTGGCTGTCCATTACTACCAAGTAGCATTGATTAGTCTGTTAAAAATCTTAAGTCAACTTTGCATGAAGCCATCACATGTTCAAGTTTTTAAGTAAGGCTTAACATTTTCAGAACTCCAAAGTGACAACCAATTAATTTTAACACTTGCTTTTAGTCCTGCAATTCTCTAAATAATGACAAGATAAAAAGCGATTCCAATAAACAATGGTTATAGCAAGATGTCCCAAATTAAGTTTTTATTAAATGTGCAATGACACAGCTGCGATTCCTTCCTCAGAGGTTCGGGTTTACGATCTTGCCCATGAAGAAAATGTTTGTCTGGCACTTGATGATCATCACCATGAAAGGACGGTTGAACTTCAGCTCTGGGGTTTGGGAGAGGGAGTAGACCATGATACCGACACCAGTAGCAGCTGCAGCAGTGGCTCCGGCCTCATCAACGTCCAGGGTCGCTTGGTGTACAACCTTTACAGCACAATGAAAGCAAAGTGAAAAGCTGTTCATCCCAATAAAAAGGAAAATGTTCTCTTCCTCTCCCACTCTTTACCTCAGACACAAGCAGTTTCTGTCCGTCTGCAATGCCGCTGAGATCAGCGCGATCCCCAAACATGTCTGCCATTCCCATTTCAGTCAGCACGTCATTCAGCTTGTAGGAGGTCTTGATGGAAAACTTGGGAAGAAAGATCCTGTACTTCCTTTTTTTTTTGGAAAATAGGAAATAGAAATGTTATTTTAAGCACTGATCTGAAAGGAACAGATAAGTGTAGATTCCCCTAACCTTGCTTTCATACGTTCCAGCCATTCAGTGACATGAGCAGGACTGATGTCGTTCTCCAGTGTGTCCATGTGATCAGGCAACAACAGCAACATGGAGTAGGAGTTGTTGAAGGGAAGGTGGAGGACAGATGTGGCAATGGCCTGGTCGTAATAAGTGTCCACAACGTCTTCCATTCTCATCATCTGGACTGGAACCTGATGAAGGAGAACTTTAATTGGTTAACTGGACACTAAACAGAAATGATGCATCATTGAGCTGCCCTACAGGGAAGGAGGATTTGAACCTCATTGATTTCATCCATTCTGAACACATCTGGCTTGGTCTGCTTTGGGTCAAATTGGGTTTCCCAGTTTCCTGTTTGAAAACAGACACATTTGCATACATAGTTCACATATTAAAGCCAAAATAAAGCAACCATTTGCAAGACCTACCTTTGAAGTAGATGTAGCTGAGGAGATACATGACCGTGCTTGAATCCAGGCTTTCAACCAGTTTATTTATCTTTCTGTTGGTTTTACCCGATACATACCCGTTGATGGTATCGGCGCTCTCTGTAGGTTTGGTGAAGTCAACATTGAAGCTGTCGGCATAATAGAACTGCTTCAGGACATGCATAAACTCAGCTTTTGGCTGAAAAAGGTTGTCCACAAACACAGCGGTGCCTTGGCTGATGTCCTCATGAGACGCCATATTTCCAATGAACGTGCGAAAGGCCTGGTCTACATCCGTCTGAGCCAGCTGGGAGCTGTTGAAACCCAGACCAGTGAAAAGCTGCTGGTGGGTTTCCCCCCGCGCCCCCACAGAGAGAGCAGCCAAGGCAGCAGAAACACTAACTGGAGAGAACATGATGTTCTCTCCTTTAGAGGCAGCATGACCTGCCAACTTCCTGTACAGACGGAAGGCAAACTCTTTGTTCGCCCAGATCACCGGGGAGATTCTGTCGTCGCTGTCGCCATCTGCGAGGGCATCTTGGTCTTCCTCACCATGATCCAGCTGTTGTTGGCTTCGCTCTGCACAGATCACTGTTGAGAATATCAAAAGAACCACAGGTGGGGCCAACATGGCGACCTAAGAAAAAGGGTTACAAGTGTGTATTTTCACTGAGGTGAACGGTAACATTTTCTTAAAATCAGGTATAAAAAAAAACAAACAAAAAGCTTGGTTTAAGAGAGATTTCTGTGTGATATACACATTCAAGGATAGACCAACAATAGCATTGCAGCACTTAGTGCTATAGCAGCTAAATGAGCGGTAATTTAACTTTCCACAGTGCTGGGTCTCAACCCTAAAGAAACCATTTTCTCACATACACACATAATTACATTCTTTTTTTTCTTTTTTTTTCACACAATGCAAATCTCTAAACCACTACTTACTAACAGCAACTAAATCCTTTGAAGACCAAGTCTACTTCCCTGCAGAGATCTGCTCTTTAAAGAGGAAAATCTGACTCAGGTGTGTTAATCAAGGCTGCAGCTGCAATTTTTTTGCTCGCTATCTTTAGAACATGTGTGTAGAGGAGGGTTAAGGCCTCGAAAACACTAGATTACAACCCTCGAGTTATGGGCGGGTTCCCGGCCCATTACTGGTGACTGCTTCGCGGGGCCTGGCCCCCTGGGGCTCAGCCGGGGCCCTCACCGCAGGGGCGCGGCGCCCATGGCCGGGACCACTTCAGCGTAGCTGGCAGCCGGCGGAGCCCACGGGCTCGCCCCCGCGGCTCCTGGGGGCTTCGGCATTGCGGTGGCTGGGGGATTTCCTCGGGGTTGTCTCTCCTCTTTCCTTGGGGGGGGGTTGCAGATTTCCTGTGTTGGCCCCTCTTGGGGGCCCTGCTTTGGGAGTCCGGGGTTATGGGTCCTCTGGCGCCTGCCTCGGTGCTCGGCGAAGGCAGGCCTTTGGTTCTTCATAACCACTATTGAGCAATTTGCTTCTGGATAAATTTCACCTAAACTAGTGCACTCTCACAAACTCCCACAGGTGCAGGGTTCCAGGTTCTAAGTGTTCACTTATATACAGAAAGCCTGTAATTTATTTATTTATTTTTCACTTTCTTTTATCAGGTATCACTTTACACATGTCAGCTTAAATAATACATATGATTTAGCAATGGTATCAAGGAGTTACTCTATTGTATCTGTTACACTATGTCTGTTGGTTGTGCTGTTCTTTTTACATCTCTCTTTTCAGGTGAAGAAGCAGATGAAAGACGTTTTATCTTTCTTTCACCTCTTCTCTTTTCTTTTTCTTCTTGTTCTTCCTTTACTCTCCTACCAAAAAAAATAATAAATCCTATGGAACAAATTCAGTTTGCCACGGAGAATTAAATCCATCTTTAATATAAATAAACAAAAGTTATATATCATACTATATATCATAAAAATATATTAATTGTCGGAATCAGTGCTACCACTTTAATCAAGCAATTCACTTTAGAGTTCTGGAGAAAACCTAAATGCCAAATTTGCTCTCAGATTCTGCAGTTCACTTTTTTATATCCAAACAAATCTGCAAGACATTGCCTATAAAACTGAAAATAATATATTGGCATTTCCTCTGTGACGAAGTGGCGACCTCTCTGGGGTGGACCCTGCCTCTCGCCCAGTGGCCGCTGAAGATAGCCACCAGCCCACCGTGACCCTGCAGGGATATGCGGGTATAGAAAATGGATGGATATCAGCATTTACTTTTTTTTTTTTTTTTTTTTCCAAATTCTAAATATACGCAAACAGTTTTGTTTTTCTTTTGGAGAACATCGACAGAAACGGATCAACCAACAAACACACATCACTTCTGATGAAATATTGACAGCTTGTCTTTATGTTACAGACGTGGGTTGTTACAGAGATTAAAAAGCCTCCATAAGTAATCACAATGGGTTTCTAAGTTTTCAAAGCTTGTACCTCAGAATATACATATGTAAATAAAATACAAAGGTGTCAATTTAAGAACAATAAAGCAATATTGAAAGTCAAAAACAAGAAATAAAATGATTTGAGATGACTGGACTATAATGCTCCTGAGGTCATGGTTTCTCTTGGTTTAGTCATGTTTTCCAAAGAGCTGCTTATCCAGTTTGATGAGCTGTCGGAGGAAACCTCGATTTGGGATCACGCCCCGATTGTCCTTCACAGCACAAATAGCCTCTACCAGGGTGAGCTTGTGCTTCAGCATCAGGTAGGCCAGCACCAGGGTGGCAGAGCGGCTGACTCCCACATGACAATGCACCAGAACTTTGCCTGAAAAGCAAAGAGAAATGTGAGATTCAGTCCATTCGTCTGAAACTGACTGCAATGGTTAGGATTTTTTTTTTAACTCTCTGGCAATCTTACCTCCTCTGCTCAGGCCTCTGTGGATAAAATCTGCTGCAGCCTGAAAGTTGATGCTCATGTCATAGCTGCAGGAATCATGTGCCTCTATGCCCATGTAGGTGATGTTCATTCCCTCATATATGTCTGGCTGCCCTCCTCCCCTACTCTGAGCTGCATTCAGGATGTGAGTGAAGCAGTGCTTGGATAGATCAGCCAAGTTTTCTGCACTCTGTCTAAAACAACAAAACAAAAAGAAAGCACTTTATATTAACATTTTATAGCTACAGTTCCTTCCATATATGCAGTGTTGGGCACGTTACTTTGAAAAAGTAATTAGTTATAGTTACTTCTCCCAAAAAGTAACTGAGCTACTAACTGAGTTACTCCACTATAAAAGTAAATAGTTACCAGTAAAAGTAACTATTGCGTGTTTTTTTTCTGTTTCTGGCTTTTTTATTTTATTTTTTTTTACAACTTTTTTGCTGCTCTGTCCTTTCAATGCACCCCCACACACACACACACACACACACATACTCCCCCTTTTGTGTTGAACAGTGAAGTGTGGTGAAAGCAGCTTTAATTCTCCATCACATAACTTTCATATCACGCATGCATTGACTTTTTCAACAATTTTCTCTTGCGGTTTTCAGCAGCAACGGCATTGTTTCTTATGGTTTAATATTGTCCATATGCCTTCTTTCAAGATTTCTAATTCTACTCGCAGTACATGCGCACTTCCAAGCTTATTCCCTGGCATTACCAGGGTGAATCACGTTCACTTGCGTTCCAGTTGTCCGGCTTTTTTTCATGCTCACGTTCAATGGTTGATTGGGCGCTGTGTTTAGTTGCCTGACTAATATCATCTGTTCTGAAATCGGACATGCTGAGTATGACAAAGGGAGGAAGAACTGATCAGAGTTGCAGCTTTCTACTCAGGGTAGATCAGCCGTTTTTTCTGAAACGACGCTCAGAACAAAGACGCACAGCGCAACCTGCCCAACCTTAAAGGCGTCTGCCCAACCCATCAATCAGCGGTGCGCTCCGATCAGCACCTGGCGCTCACTGAGCCGGGCCGTGGTACACCATCACACCAGAGTTGCAAAATGGTTAAAAAAAAACTGGGTTTATTATTATATTGTTTACAGTTCAGCTTGGATTGTATTTACTGCGCAGCATAGCTTTGCTGTGCGCGCTGAATCCTAATGCTGTGTGCGAATGCCCACGCGCACAGTTTAGAGGGAACAGAAACAGTTTGGCGCGTCAGTCAGTTCGAAACAGTTCCTGTATCGGTCACTTAGCGCATACGCGCATCGACACAGGTTTTGCTCTACGAGCTCGACGCATGCGCCGACGCATTGGTGTTGCCGGACCCATCACTACTGAGAGGTTATCGTATCCTCCCTTCTCTAATGACAACATGCGCACGAGTCCTATCATGAAGGGAAAAAAAAAAAAAGTTAATTGTGCAACTTCAGTAACGTGCAGTAACGGGGTGTCGGCAATGATAACGGCGTTATATTGACAGTCAAAGTAATTAGTTAGATTACTCGTTACTGAATAAAGTAATGGCGTTTGTAACGCCATTTATTTCAACGCCGTTATTCCCATCACTGCATATATGGGGCCATTCCGTTCAGAAAAGTTTTAGAATTTTTCATGTTACAACTTTAATCTGGGGCAGCCACTAGCCTTCAGACGTCGCCTAATTCGAAAGCAGCCTAATTTGATCTCTAAAGGCCTCAGAGGTTTGTTCGAGGACATTAGTGATCAAACAGCCTCGTGAAGATCAGGAAACACTGTATTGAATGTTTAGCATACTGACCCAGACTGGGAGACCATTTAGATCAGGGGTCACAAACAGTTTTGAAACTGAGAGCTACTTCATTGGTACTGTGTCATACGAAGGGCTACGAGAGATCAAAAGTTAGCAAACAGCTTCAGCTAGGAAACACTGATCAGGCCCGAAATCTGAGTGTAGTGATGGACTCAGACCTTAACCTCCAAAAGCATCTAAAGACATTTAGAAGGTCAGCTTTCTATCACCTGAAGAACATTTCCAGGATTAAAGGACTCATGTCTCAGCAGGATCTAGAAAAACTAATCCATACGTTTATTTTTAGTCGAATAGATTACTGCAACGGTGTTTTCACAGGTCTACCTAAAAAGTGGATCAGACAGCTGCAGCTGATCCAGAACACTGCTGCCCGTGTCCTTACTAAGACTAAGAAAGTAGAGCACATCACCCCAGTTCTAAAGTCCATACACTTGCTCCCTGTAAATCTGAGAATAGACTTTAAAATACTTCTGTTTTTAATATTTCCTTTTAGTTTCTATTTTCCCATGTTCTATTTTGTTTCTACATTCTATTCCTACTTGCTTTCATTGTTTTATTTTCCTATATTTTAATCATGTAAAGCACTTTGCATTGTCTCTGTACTGAAATGTGCTATACAAATAAATTTGCCTTGCCAGTACTAACCTTTGAACTGGAAGAGTCAGAGCACACCTTAACGTTGTGTAAAAATATACATTTTATATGCGTTTTCAATTCTACTTGCATTTATATAGATTTAAAAATGACAAAGTAGTTTAGCCATTTGATTCAGGTGTGTAGGGCAAAGAACACATCTAATGGTTGCAGGACACCGGTCCTCAAGGACTTGAGTTTGAGACCACTCACATAAAGGCTTCAAATATTTCACTCTGTAATCAATCTTTGTAATGGACAACTTTCACTTTCAGGAATGAGTTGTTTTATATATATATATATATATATATATATATATATATATATATATATATATATATATATATATAAAAAAAAACATTTTTGAGAACATATTGGTGCAAAGTATGTATACTTTTGCAAATGATGTACGTATTTTCAAATGCACCATAAATTAAGCATGAAATACTTACAGAGTGACTGCCTGGTATGTAGACCATCTGAGGCACGCCTTTATGGCCTGGTGTCATTGGAAACTCACATAGCAGAGTTGTAGTTTTCTCAGGTGTCCGTTGGTAAGGGCAGCTCGACAACTCTCATGTTACTTATTTCCTTTTTAAAATTGATTTATGATCCATTTGTTTCACACTCATACTTGATCTAAAACATGTTTTCATAGACTTTCGGAAAGAAAGGTTTGTTCATGCAGTGCTCAAAGCAATTTACTGCAAGAGAAAAAGATGAAGAGGTTCTTACTGGTCACCGACGTAAAGCCTCGGCCACACCTCGTCTGCGTGACTGATGATGGCTTTGCCCGTAAACAGGAGCCTTTCCAGCTCAAACACTGCCAAACCGGGGGAACTCAGATCAATTTCCACTTTCAGACGTGGTCGCTCATCATTCCAGGAAGCAGGAAGTTTGGATGCATATGACATCGCTTCTTCCTCCCAATTCAGCAAGACTTCAGATGTGGAAAAAGTGGCCTTTTTAAATCCAAAACCATCACAGAAGCTTAATATCACTGGTTTTAGTCTCCAGACTCCTCTGATTTACTCACAACACTGCATCTCTAAGTGTTGTGAGGACATTTGACCCCTGCATTAAATCTAGGCTGCATGCCTCGGGCCTTCGGGGGTGTGCGTTATGCTTTAGAATTAAAATAGCAGCCTATTTAAAGATGGGAACGCTGGGCAAAAGAGAGCAGCCTCAGGGCAAGTTTCCACTTGATGGAAAAAGGACAGTTCTGTTCTTTTTATATTAGACAGAATAATTGCTGCTCTCAGCAAGGAAAATAAATGAATGTAGCACAAACAATGTGTTTAACTGCAATAAAATTCAATACTAACAGTGAAGTTAAAAAAAAATGTGTATGTGTGGGGGGTGGGGGGGTTACTTGCTTTTTTCTGAAACATAACAGCGTCCAACAAGCAAAGCTTTCCATCTTGTGTTGGAAACATGCACTACAACTGAAACAAAAATCAAACAATGCAAGAATCGTTTTCCATGCAAACCTTTTGGTTGTTTTTAATATTTTCCTTCTGATCATGTGTAAAAATCACCATACCAAATATGGCACTTATTTTCTTTTTCAAACCAACAAGTACGTGTGAAATGGAAGAAGAGAAAAAAAAAAAAAAATAGATCTACCCATAAAACAAAAGACCGTGACCTGTGGTGCTCATCTGCGGCTCAAACGAGAATTTGAGCCCCGAGACAAACGGTGAACAAACTCCCAACATAACCGCTGTGCATACTTGTGTATTTAACACTGTCTTTAAGCAGAAACCTTCACTGAAAACGTTAAAGCTTCATATTTTACTTTTTACAGGTGTACAAAAAGTGCGAGAGGGGAAAAAAAAAAAAAAAAAAAAAAAAAAAAAAAAGAAATCCACTTTTAAAACGAAACGTCAACATTGTCCTTAGCTTCTAGAACAAAATACACTGCGTTCACATACAGGCCTGAATTAAAGTCTCCACTTTAGCGGGCGGAGTGACGAGGACGTCGATCTTTAGGGGCTTTTCACTAATCTGCTACAGTAGGGCTGAATAATAGGCTGTGTGAGTGTCTGACACTACAGTGCATGCAAGGCTGAGAGCATAAGAGAAACACTGCACCGACGGCTGCAGAGACGTGGAGAGGGATTGTGACCATGAGCAACCGAGTGCATAACCAAAGCCGTCACGGGAAGAGGACAGAAGCGTGACCGTGCAAATGTTCCAATAACCAGCTGAGGAAGCGTCGTTCCAAGGAGGGCCAGATGGAAACGGAACAGAAGTGCAGAGGATACCCTTGAGACGCGTGTCATGATTCAATAAACACAAACAGCTGCCGCTTGGCAGGAGCCTGTACCGCGCTGGTGAAGGCATGAAGATGTGATGAGCCAGAGTGTCGGGATGTGTAGCGAGCTCAGTCACTCACGGAGGCTGAAAGTCACTTATGATGTACAAGTTTTAGGTCTACTGCCAGCACAAACCCTCCTTACAGGTTGTTTTAAACTTTAGATCGGAGGCGCGGCCTTTCCTGGGGTCTAATGTCATTCATCTCATCTAGGCTTCGGCATTTTGTTAGGAAACATCGTTACGGCTCTGCAGAGGGAGGCTGAACCCTCAGTTCGTCCATGGAAGATCTGAGCAAAGAAAACAAGAATAAGTGATGGACGGGGCAGACAAATACAGTCCACTTCAGAAAGCCTTCTTCTCCAGCTGGTCCAGAATGGCCTGAATTCTCTGCACCGCCTCTTTGCGGGCTTGTCGGACGTTCTCCTGTCCCTGAGTCTCCACGGAGTCCAGCACCAGCAGCTCTTTGGTCAGCAGTTCCTCCAGACACCGGTAACTCTTGTCTGTTTTCCTCCCCACAAACTCATCGACGTCTTCCTGGTGAAGCTGAACCCTGGCCATCACCTGCTGGACCTTGGCGAGCCCCGGATTGTCGCTGAGGGGCTGAGGTCCGGCCTGAGCAGCTGCTGGCTGGGGCTCGGCTGGAGAAGGGTTAGGATCACTTCGCCCGGCTTTGCTGTAAATCTGGGGAGGTGAACTTATTTCAGCAGGCTTTCCGTTGGGGGGGTTTGGGGATGGCGCTGGCCTGGGTTTAGGTCCCACCTGAGGGGTCCGCTGGTGCTGTTGGTCCTACAATACAGTACACACAGAGTGCATTCAAGGTTAACTCTCGCATTTATAGCAACAATTAAAACATCTTAAGTATTCACACCGCTTTCACGTTGCAACTGCAAACCTCAATGTATTTTGTAGGGGATTTTACGCGACCAATTGACATCAAACAGCATCAAATAATTATGCATCGCTTTCTAAATCCTTTTACAAATGAAATCCTGAAAAGGCTGATGTGCATTTGTGTTCGCCCACCGGAGTCAATGTTTTGTAGAACCACATTTTGCAGCAGATAACAGAGGCACATCTAGAATCTAGGGTATGCTTTTAGCAGCTTTACACATCATGGAACTAAAACCTTAAAAATTTGGCCAAAGACAGTCAGTTGAACATGGTTCTGAACATTGCACTATTCTAAAACCTTAACATGCTTTGATCTGTACCATTCAATTATACCTCCATGTTTAGAAGGTCAACCCTAACGCCACTCCCAAGTATATTTCAGTGCCTAGCTGGAGAGGATAGCCCTGTACTTAGCTCCATCCACCTTACGATCGATTTCCTCTTGCCACTTTTGCGTAAAGGCCAGATTTGTGGATGATTGAACAGCTCCTCCATGAAATATTCAAACGTTTGTGGTATCTATTTTTTTTTCCTTTTCTACAACCCAACCTTTGTTGAAAAGTCATTAACGTTGATGTCTGACCCGTCTGCTGCGTTTCTTGGTCATCGTGGTGCCGTTTGTTCAATACCATTCTCAAACAAACCTGAGGATTGGTAATATGAAGTAGAGGGGGGTAGGGGGGTTGAATACAAATGCACACGGCTATTTTTAGATGTTTATTAGTAATAAAATCTTGAAAACCTCCGAACCATCTTGCATTTGCTTTACAAATATGCTGTTCTTCGTGTTGATCTACCTCAATAGGAAAAACCCGATGAGAGACATTCATGTTTGCCGTTGCAGTGTGACAAAACGAGCAGCAATGCTCCTGCAAGGCACTGTATGCACCTGGGGGAAAAAAAATAAAAATTACCTGCAGCAGATAACCTTACCTTGGGCTGATAGGGTGGCGGAGCACCAGTTCCAGTTCCTGGCCATGCTGGAGGATGTGCAGGACGCACAGGATTTCCATAGTGGTTTTGTGAAGGCTGCTGCCCTGGGTGCCACTGCTGCTGTGAGGGAGCATATGGACCCGTGTGGCCCCAGGCATCAGCCTGAGGGTTGGGATGAAGAGGCTGTCCAGAGGGATACGGGGGATTTGGAGGCACAGCATGTCCACCTTCACTGTAGTGAGTGTATGGTCCAGATGGGTAACCAGGACCCTGAGAGAAAAACCAACACCGCATTGATTTTAAGCATCGTTTCAGTGTTGCCTGGATGGAGACATTTCTATTACAAGCAGTATGACTAAGTATGGAATTTCCTTGGAGGAGAAAAATCAAATCAAGCGTCACTTCCTACCGGCATCCCTACAACATTCTACAGAGCTGTTGTAAGGAGAGAGAAGACGTAGTACATCTGCAGTGTGATAAACAAGAGGGCCCTGCAGAAGATCGGGGCAACAGCTGGGTAAGTCACTGGAGCGTCCCCGCTCTCTACCCAGGATCTGTTTCAAAGCCACTGCAGGAACACTGCACTGGTCTTTGTCAGAGACTCCTCACACACAGTGCGCGGGCTTTTAAAGTGCTGCCTTCAGGGAAACTTTGAAAACAGAGCCACAAAGACTGCAATACAGATTTACGCCTCAAGCTGTTAAATAAAGTTGCACTGCAAGATTACACGCTTCATGTTTTTAGCTCTTTTTCTGTTTTATCTAACATGTGTATCTGTTGTAAGCCCAGGAGAAACGCCGTCTCATTTTGTCTCCCAGTACTGAAGCATATAAAAAAAGAAAAAAAAAAAAAAAAAAAACATTTTGATTTAAATAGTGCATTTCATTTGAAACGTTATCTCACCCCTTGACAGTGCGGGCCAGAGTAATGATGCTGGTGCTGAGCGTGCGGTTGCCCCGTCGGCCCGGCGCTCTGCTCAGCCGGACAGCCTTGGCTAGGATAGGAGCTTCTCTGAGGGTCAGCACAGTAGAAAGGGTTGGATGGATGAAAACCGCCTGCTGGATACTGGTTTTGTGCAGCGTTGTAGACTCCATGGCCATTTGGATAGCCTCCGGGCATCACCTTCGACCAAAGCCAAGAAAAGCTTTACTATTTATTTGAAGAAATGTGCAGATTCATGTAGATGATGTTTAAAAAAATAAAATAAAAAAAGGGGGGGGGGGGCATTCAAGTGAGACGTAACAACAAGATAGGTAGATTAACTCCCACTTGTTTGGACCAACAGGGGACAGGTTATGTTGCGTAATGAGCTGTACCTGTGGACTGTACTGTGGCTGAACATCTGACCCCGAGGAATAAGTGTTTGCATAGTGTCCAGTGGAGTGAGGCTGTGGATACCAGTAGTGTGAAGGGTAACCTGGATACTGGGGAGCATCCTGCAAACACAACCACATGAGGAAAAGTCAGCGCTTTAATTAACAACCAGGCTGCCCATCCGTAATCAAACAACATCCAGTGCCAGGAATTCAGTGGCTGCGCCTGCTGTGAACCTGTTTAGGACAAACCCAGAATACGACGCAGCTAATTGCACACTTTATCAGCGTGCTCACTTTTTAAACTAGATGTAATCCTATAAATATGCATACTGTGTCCAGAAAAAAACAACAACGCAGAAACCAGAGCAGGAGCTTTACAAATGAGGTAGTTGTAATTATTACATAATGCAAGCTAGCTCAGTTAGCCGTGCAGCTAACACACAGCTCTAAGCCACTAAGGTACGAGTCCTGCTCCAGTTCCTCATATCTTGGGGGGTATTTAGCGCATTACATCTCGGTTTCTATACCAGAAGCGGCTATTTAACCCGTCTCCAATCACTCACCATTGCGTTATTCCAGTTTCCTTGGTTATTTCCCGAGTTACAAGTCGAGGGCCAGTCAGGTTTCAGATTTGACTGCATTTGATGGTGATGCGTCAGCTACGCGCGTTCCCCGGCAGCCGTCCCCTCATCTGTCATTGTAAAACAAAACAAACAAAAAAAGACCTTTATTTAGTGCAGCAAAGGTTATTTAAGCAGTCAGCATTCCCAGACAGGTTTCTTTCTTCACAGAAGTACAGCTCGTCAGACTTAAGTCAGGAAGCGATAGGTTCAGGCGGAGCTACAGGAAATACTTGCCTGTCTCTTTAAAACAAAGAGAGCAACAAACTGTCGAGATGTCTCACTCAAACGCGTTTTTATGGCACAGAGTGGTCGGCCCCAGCAAATGTGTTCGTACTGCAAAATCAAAAAAGTAATATCTTCGATATAATACGACCATGTTGTGTCTATATGAGACATAGTCATATTATTTCATTTGTGCAATGACTGATCAGTATTTTTGAACCCAGTGATATAAACTATAAAGTTTAAACGATCTTTGGTGCGTCAAACAGCCAATGTGCGTCAACAGACGTCATAAAGAAATGATAAAAGTCTGGTCGACTGAGGCTCACTATAATGAAACTAAGTAATACTGATAATGCATTTAATTTATTTTAGGATGCATTTAAAAAGTTTGATATGTGCTACTCCAGAACACTAAGTGTTAAACTTTTTATTTTCATGGAAATAGTACTGATAAGAAGGCCACTTTTCATTACACACAAAACCCTGACCCTAAACTAGAGAAACATCCTATTTTTTGATTGATAGGGTTAAATATGATGCTAGTCCACCCTTTGCATCTTCAGCTTTTCCCAAGGTTCTGGAGTGTGTTTATAGGAATTTCTGACCATCTCTCCAGACGTGCATTTGTGAGGTCAGACATTGATGTTGAACAAAATGGCCCTGTGCACAGTTACTCACTCTTCAAAGTTGCAAGGATAAAATTGTCCAGTATTTATTTGTATGCTGAAGTGTTGTGTTTCTTTCACTACAACTCTGCGGTGGATACAGGCGGGGCCGCGGGGTTGCGCACACCCCCTTTTGGAGACCAAAATTCTTTTTTTAGAGCCTGAAATTTTAAACATCTTTCATAGAATTAAGATTATTAGCCATTATCTGTCATCTAGAACGCGCTGACGCCGGCGCTGCGGTCGAAGCTGCGGATATCTCGCGAGACCTGAGCGTTGTAATAATGCGGCGTTATTACAACGTGATGCGATTAGTCAGTGATACCGCAATATGGTGTCGAAGCGATCACAAGGAGATGGTGAAACAAGAGACGATTTAAGGCCAAAAAAACAATCTCTCTTAAAATTCTGGTCCAATCAAACAGAAGGGTAAGTAGAAACCAACTCGATCACTTTATAGTTTAAATAAACTATAAAGTGATCACAAATTTATATGATAATTTTAGATTCAAGAAGATTGACAATTTGTATCCAGTCAAAAAACTGACTGAAACCCATCCGGCCGACGACAGGCAAATTAAAGAAGAACCCTAAGGTACCCTTTGAAAAATCCTGGATCCGCCCCTGACAACTAAACTTCTTCTTCTTCTTCTTGAGTTTATTGGCAAACAACTTTCCGGTGTGCATTACCGCCGCCAACTGGTGAGGAGTATGGGTCAAAATGGCCATACTCCTAAAGATACTTATATGACAACTAAACTGACAAACTCAACTCCTGAAGAACAGCCCACATGATCCCATTGCCGTCACATTGTACACATAAAAGATCTATATATATATATATATATACATATATACACATACATACATATATACACATACATACATACATACATACACATACATACATACATACATACACACACACACACACACACAACCATGCAAATAACAATCCTAAAAACAAAGGAAGTGGAAATAAGAAAAATGTTTCCCGATGGAATGGTAGCTGTAAAAATGCTATAAAAGAAAATAATAAAGCATTTAAACAGGTTAAAACTTATCATACAATGGAAAAGCTTGTATTCTATAAAAGGAAAACGATAAAACCGGCAAAGTTAGAATATTGGAGAAAACACTGTTCACTCAAAGGAAGGCAAACAAAGTTATGAGATTTTTGGTAATGGTTCACAAGATGAATGGCCTTAGTAGGCCAAAGTTATTAGCTCAAACATTGGACTTTTTGGACTCTGATACAAATCCTATCAGACCCCAAAGACTGTTTGCATGCTTTAAGCATCTCAGGAATTGTGTTGCTCAGTGCAATCAACTTATTTATAAATTAAACAAAACCTGTGTGGAAATGTCATGTCTTGTCTTTGCGTGTTCTATGTAATCTGTGTGCATCGTCTTGCTCAAAATAAATTTCACTATGGTCACACACGGTGACTGTAGGATTTATTTCTCTATTTTTGTTTTGTTTTGTTTTGATTATTTATTTGGTTATTTGTTGCATTTTTGTTTGAAAGTAGTAGTTTAGAATACAATTATTTCTTAGTAAATTGTTTAATTAGTTAATTAATTTTTGTTTGGGTGTGTCTTGTGTATAAATACATGGACTTTAGGTAGCTCAGGAGGAAAATGGGTGGGCTTATGGGTTTTTTTACCAGTCTTCCAGTGCTGCAGTCTACCAGTCCTTTCAGGAAACCAGGGCAGGAGAGGCGGCAAATAGTTTTTTCAGTTTGTACCATGTTTATTTTTTGCTGAAGAAACCTGGAATAAACTCACGGAACTGCATTTTGACGTATTTTGAGAAATTTTTGTACTGCGTAAAATCGGAAACCCACTTTTCATCAAGTGACTATTTGATTTACATTTATTTTTTTCTTTGTTTAATTTTAATTTTTTTCATAGACAAGTAGTCACTACATCAACGATAAAGATTCTTGATTCTTGGTTGGTTAAAACACTGTTTTATGTTATGAACTTCCAGAGTTTTTTTAGAGACTTAAGGAATAACATCCAAACATAGAGAAAAACCTTACACTGAAGAGCAAATCGATCTACCTTTCAGCTCGTTTGATTTACAAAGAGCTCCTAATAGCACCAAACAACTGTCCCCTCAAAAGGACAGAATTTGCTACGATGTGTTAAGCATGAGTGAAAATTATTTTGAAACTATTTTCACTGCGTTTAATTTCATCTGAGATGATGGTGGAATTCTACAATCATTGAAAAATTCAGTGATAAATACAATATCAAAACCAAGTAGAGATCCCTCGGACACATCAAACTATAGAACTGTTGCGTTAACTTCACAATTAGGAAAAACAATGGAGCGAATCATTTCTGTAAGACGATATTATTATTTAGAATTTAATTAACTTTTTTTTTTTTTACCACCAAATCAAAGTGGATTGTGAAAAGGTATAAATACAATGTATTTGCTTTTATGGAACCTGAAATAAGAAAGTACAAGCTAATAAAGACTTTATCAATACAGGTTTTTATGTATTGATAGAGCTTGTTATGCACCCATCCTAATAGTATCTAAACAACAATAATATCTATCAGAACTATATAAGTACAAGAAGGGAAAGAATATTTTATATATATATATATATATATATATATATATATATATATATATATATATATATATATATATATATATATATATATATATATATATAAATAACAAGGGTAAAATGCAAAGTGCAATCCCTGAAGGTAAATCATAGTCCAACAAAGGGGTTTTAAATCATTAACAAAATGTTAACTGTTTTTTTTTTTCTGCTATTAAATATTTATCAATACCTTTATATACTACTTTTGATTATGGCTATATTGGATATATGGCAGCAGCAGAAACCAATTTAAAACTTATTGAGGTGGAACAATCAAAAGATCATATTTGGTAAGTATTTAGAACATTGCCAGTAGCAGCATAAGTTGATATGGGAGAAATGCTATTGCGAATTAGAAGACAAAAACAACTACTGGTATTTGGGTCAGTGTTAATGAACTCGATCAGGTCAGATCCGGTAAAAAAATAAAAATATTACAGGAATGTTGGAAGCACAGCAAAACCAACATATATAGATTTGGTTGGATTAGCAATTTGCAGAATTATACAGATCTTTTTACCAAGAAATTCCACCTTGGCTCTTTATTAACCCATCAGTAGATCTATTATTGCATAAATGAATCAAAAATAAGAAAAAGCATGTTCCAGAGTGGGATAATTTTTATTTTTTTTAACTTTTATTGTTTGCGAATAGCTCGAAAGACCCAGAATCAGGGCTGTATCTGATAGCTTCTTGAATAGCAGAACATAAGCTGATAGCATATCACCTTTATTGAGCATGAAACTGAATAACCAAACAAGGAAATATAATTATTTTTTTTGGATGTATCATGTTCTGTACAAACCTGACATGAAAAAAGTCACAGAAGCATTTGTTTAGATTCCAGCACATGTGGGAGAGGAGGGAGATGAAAGTCATTATTGCCAATCAGTCAGTCTTCACACATTCAATTTAAAAAGGCCGAATGCAGGAGGTGTTATGTGATTATTGAAAATTGCCCAAATCTGTACACCATGCTTTAACAGAGTGCAAATGAACCAGACCTGAGACAGCTCAAAGACAACGGCCCTGAATAAACTAAATAGTAGTTACACAATTGAAAATCAATTTAATCAAAATAAAAGCTCAAGTCATGCCATAATAATAAATATAAATAATAAAAAAAATATATATTTGAAAGAATCTGCCTCGTTTTCTAATCTGGTTATTTTTTTCTGTTAATTTCCTATACGTCCTCCAGTCCAGGTGGCGGCGGTAATGCGCCGTTACTGTTTGTGTGCCAACCGAAATAAATCACCAGAAGAGGAAAAGAAATAGTAGAAGAAGAAGAAAAAAAAACTTCCTGCACAGGTGTTAAAAGGCAACATATTTCAAATATTAATGGCTTGACGCTAAATAAATGTGCCGATAGTGAACCGATTGAAGCTCAAGATGAACTACGTACCAGGGACGGCGAGCCTGATAGACGACATCGACAGTAAGCTGGAAGCATCAGCTGCTCCTTCATGTGCACAGAAGATTTAGTGCTGAGACTTTAAAGATCGGTGCACTCTGTAGATGACATGTGTAATTTAACGTGCTTGTGTTTGATTGTCCTCCTGCAGAAAAGCACCTGGTGCTGCTCCGAGATGGCAGAACTCTGATTGGTTACCTCAGAAGCATCGATCAGTTCGGTACAGTTCCTCTCGAATCAGCTCCACCTTATGTTTTACACTGAAGGAGCGAGTCAAATCAGTACAATTTGTACAATTGCTAGATGTTATTTATTTTTTTTCCTCCCCAGTGTCTGACACGTTTCCTGCTTCTGTTTCTCAGCTAATTTGGTGTTTCACCAGACGGTGGAGCGCATCCACGTGGGGAAGAAGTTTGGAGACATCCCGAGAGGAATTTTCATCGTGAGAGGGGAGAACGTGGTTCTGCTTGGGGAGATGGTGAGTACTGCCACCCTCACGTTGCCTTCACGTGTTATTGGGATATAAAAATGGAGTTCAACAGCGCTGATTGCTGTTGCAATACGAACCACACCAAACATGCTGCTTCTCGTTTTTACACAAGACCAGTGGAGGGGATGAGGATGCACTAACATCAGTTTATTTTAGTTTATTCCTGTAGCCAATATATAAAATGGAAAATAAATTATGGCTACTTTTTAATATTCTGTCTTCTCAGCTGTGAGATAATCCATTTATTTTAATGTACGTTTAAAATCTTAAGACTCGATAATGTTTGATATCTAAAAATTATCCGTCTCTTCAAACATATATTTTTCTTTCTCCTGACAGATCAGCAAATGAGGTTTACAGCTGATTAAACATGTTTAACACATATGTTTAACCCCAGAACTTTTTCACGTGTCTAAATTCCAGTTTGGACCTAAATTTTAGGGTCAGGTTTTGTTTAGAGATTGTATTTTTACACTAATTGCATTGAACTTGTCCTCAACATAATCTGTGAAAAAACACTAATTTTGGCATACAGAATTGGGTATATGTATGAGAGAGATGTCCCCCCCCCCCCCCCCCCCCCAAAATATACATGTCCTATGTGGCAGGGTAGCATTCAGAATAGTTTTGAGTGCCAAGGATAAGCCCAACAGATTTTCTTTCGCAAGTGGAGCATTACTGCTTTTGCTATAATGCTCCACTTGATATAAATGTAAATAAAATACTTTATTAGACATAATTTTTTATTAGACATTATTTATCACAGAGACAAAAAAAAAAACGCATATATAACAAAATCATTAAAAAAATTAACAATATTATTTAATACAGGATGCATTTAGTGGCAGCCGCAGCTAAATATGTTTATCAGGATCCAAACACCTGTAGGTAACACTGCAGGTGTGTGTGAGTGTGCTTATATATGTGTGATTTCTTCATTATAAGATGCTCCATAGGGCTTGAAAAGGCGCAATGCATTGTGGGATGCGGTCACCATTTTCCGGGGCCAAGGCTTTTGTTTACATTGCTGATTTGGATGTTGTGCTATGAGAGATGGACAAAAAGTGCTTTAAAAATAGCCCGTACTGAAGAGAGAAGCGATGGACTGCACCAAGACAAACTAGACCCTGATCTGAAGGTTCGTTATCTCAAAAAAATCTCTAGGATCAGTGGGGTTGATCCATATGAGCATGATAACTGGACAAAGGATTTATATGACCCGCTTTCGCCACCCACCACCATACTCAGAAGCTGAGCTTTTATATCGACAATGAATCCAGAAATGTTATATCTTTAAGGGCTTATGGACAAAGCAACTTTAGGTTGGTCCATGATTTGTCTTAAATGAAACTTTGTCATTCCAGAGCTACGTAAACATCACACCATCACCTCACAGTGCTCCTTATCCACTCCGGTGTCTGCTGGATACATTAGTTTAAATGCTTTTTTAATCCTGGCATCCACTCTGCATTTACGTTGAACATATTTAGGGGATTATTGATTAATTTATCTATGAAGCAGGGAATTTTCAAAGGATCTTCAACTTTGTTTGCTACCCTCAGCTGGCTAGACCAGGGCTAGCAGCCTGCTAAAGCTCAGTCTAAAACAGCATACCAAGCTTTGATTCTAACTTACCAGTCTGGAAATGACACGCGTATGGAGATATGACATTGAAAGAGAGGAATGGTCACCTCACAGCTGCTATGCAGAGTCCATTCAGCATCTCTTTAATTATGAGATTTGAGCTCCTTAGCTTTGATTTCACATTGGGAAAACTAAAAAATCGCCCCCACAATACAACCAAAATACTCTTACCTGTTCACTACTTGATGTCGCTGGAATTGGGTCAGGATGTTCTTCGGTTGTGCCCTTTCCTCCAACAAAATGCTTGCTACATATGTAGGTGAATTTGGTAACTTTTTCCGGGTTGAACTGTTGTGTAGGCCGACCGCACCGGTGTACCAAGCACACATTTCTCCTTGGCAGTCTTGAAGAAAACATCCTTCATATGCGGCCGATCAGCGTACCTCGAGTCGCTGTTGCACGTTCCATAGCAACAATTTTTAAAAACGTGGTTTTAGATTTAGAAAAAGCAGTCATTTACCGAGTAAAACCAAGGGTAACGCACGTCTCTTTTACAGTGACACAGCGGCGGACTATGCATGTTTGCCCTACTGCTTACCACGTGATGTGACGTCATTGTGACGTTACGTTTCTAAAAATAGCTCGCTCGCGGTACGCCATTGTTTGTGTTGAGTGGGTGTATGTGAACAAGTTTTTATTTTTTTATTTTATGTTTTTTTTTTTTTTTTTTTTTTTTCCCCAATGATGTACAGTGGTAAGAACAGTAGAAAGCATGTAACACTCTTGATCCAAGAGCAGCAAAAAAAGGTGAGCTCGGCTCTAGAAGGTTGCAGCTCCCCCAGGCGACAGACGCAAGGCTCCACCCTAGAGTAGCTATGCGCCCCACACAGCGCTAGGTGGCCAGTGAAGCACAGAAGTAGCGGACCCCGACCCAAAGGGGCCACGACTGACACAAATTTAACCTTCTTCCATGGCTATTTGAGTCCCCAGACCCAAAGCCTAGAAAAAGAACAGCAAAAAACATGTGGGTGCGCTGAAGAGAAGAGAATAAGAAAGAGGACCCAGGACTCTGGTGATCTAAAGGATTTTGCAAAAAGGAAAAGTCAAGATTTGTCAATGTGCTCCAACTGGCCTGGGTTATGTGTTGAAGGTTAACCTAACCTGCCACCAGGGTGTTGTACAAAGTATGAACAGCAGAGGGTGCCAAAGAGAGGGTGTATCTGCTCATAAGTAAACCTACTAAATAAAAAAAAAATGTTTTAAAGTGTTTGGTGTGAGATTATGCTACTGCAATGAAGAAGTGTGTTTTTTTTTGTTATTGTTGTTTTTTTAGGATTTGTAGATTTATTTAGTCAGTAAATTTGGAGGTTATTTTATATTGTCGTCCAATTTAATGTAATTTTATTACAGGCGGGATAAAGAGTATGGGATAAGGAATAAACATGATCGTTGCTTTGAGTTTGGGTTTTCACTGATTACTTCCCCACTTAGTGTTTTAGTTTTGCTTTGTTAGTCATGTATTCCTCATTATCACTTCATTTCTTCATTACTGATAAACAGATGAGTGTTGATGATGCTGGTTTGTGCCTTGGGTGAAACACTGGACAGGGAGCCGTCACGAGACCGCATTCAGAGAAGCAGAGAACGCAACGTGTAGATCTTTGGCACAATTCAAACATGCGTCTGTAACATGGTGTTCATGTCCCCCTGCAGGATGTGGATAAGCCCTGTGACACCATCCTGCAGCAGGTCTCCATTGAAGAGATCCTGGAGGAGCAGCGGCTGCAGCAGCAAGCCAAGCAGGAGACGGAGAAAGTCAAGATGCAGGTCCTGAAGGACCGAGGCCTTTCCATTCCCAAAGCAGATAACTTGGACGAGTACTAAAACAGCCTC
This sequence comes from Fundulus heteroclitus, assembly GCF_011125445.2. NCBI lineage: Eukaryota > Metazoa > Chordata > Actinopteri > Cyprinodontiformes > Fundulidae > Fundulus > Fundulus heteroclitus. Next base: position 35,172,583 of record NC_046372.1, read on the forward strand.
TTTTTTTTTTTTTTTTTTTGTCCTTTCTCTGCTTGTATGGGACTGATGCCTTGTATGTTTGATCCGAGGGTATTTTGTGTTCTGTGAGCAAAATGATCACGATGGCTCTAGTTACAGTGCTGGTCAATTTGAAGAGGAAAAAGAGTGATCGGTTGTTCTGTTTGGAAAGATCCTGGCAGCAAAGTAGAAAAAAAAAATGTTTTTTCCAAATTACTGTTGGTAGTTTTGAGTTTACAAAAGCACTTTGTATTTTTGTCACAACGTGGTGAGCTTTTATGTTTGAGGCTGTCTGTGAACAACGAGCACTACTTTCTCAAATAAATGATTAGTTTGTCATTATGGGAGCTTGTTGAACAAATATAGAACCACATCTGATCATTGACAGTAGTTGATGTGTGTTTATTGGTGTAAAAGCAGTTTATTTTCAGAATAACCCATCCTGTGTGATGATGGCATTACAAACTACACGTACCCATCATCGCTGCAGAGTGACCTCCAACACAGGAGTTTGCTGGTCTACAAGCAAAAGACATCACTCACTATGGCAACTGGATTAAGGCATATCAGCGGATCAGACAGGCTGTGTCCTGTTGTAGGCATCATGGCGCGTCCGGACAGATCGATCCTATCTGCCTTCATCAGTCAATAATCAGTCTGTTATTGTTTGGACGGATGATGATCGCGTAATGGAGCTGCTTTGAGGGAGACTTATTTGCATGACGCCCACTATTAAACTAATTGTTGCTGCCGCCACATGGATTTGTCCTCTTCCGCTGTTTAAAGCCATTAGAGTAACTTTTTTCAATGTATTGGGGGACAGCAGTATATGAGAAAGAGGTTTCCTGAGAGCAAATTCCAAGCAAATTAATTTCCTCTGGACTACAGAACAAAAAGTTGAAAAAATTAATTTAAAAAATCTGGATAAACTGGCAGGTTTCTGCAACATCCAGTTCATAGGACGAACCACTTACAAATCGTCTCCTAATGATGCATAAATTGATCTGTATCCAAAGATCAATGCTTCAGATTTGGGTGATGGTTTGGTTTTATGTTACCACCTGAAATAAAATTATTTCTATGGTAGTTTTCTTTTAAAAACAAGAATGTAAAAATGATGTATGATGTATTTAATCATCTTTGCCCATTTCTGCAAAATACTGCTAAACCAGTACTTGAAAAGTCTATTTTCCTCTAATGTCCTCACCTAAATAATCTCCTTGCCAGGTCTGTGCACAGCCAGGCTCGTGGCTTGTCCTGTAGACGGACCGTCCCATCAGGTCCACTGATCTGGAGCTCTGCAGCTCATCCAGAGTTACCGTAGGTCTCTTGGCGTTGTGCGTTGGGGATCTGAAACTCTGGCGTTTTGTCGTCCAACTTTTACAGCCGTCCCTAGTGCAGTGTAAATGAATCAAGTGGCTGAATCAGCTCCTCCGTATGCAGCCAAGGTCTACAGAGTCCTGCTAATGATTTGATTTATGTGTTGAAGCAGACACATCTAAAAACTAGGACAAGGTCTGGAGTTTGACTCCCCCGATTTAGTTGGACAACAGTGTCTTAAAAGGTTTAGTAGCTCTGCCCATAATCCTTAAATTTTAAGCTATGCTTACTTTTAGTGTCCTTAACCATTGTTAAACTTTACCAAGTCTGCCTGAACCGCCTGTCTTGTTCCTTCATCTTCATGATGCTGCTTATTTCTCTATTGTTGGCTAACAAGTCTCAAAAGGCCTTTGAAGGACTTTTGGTTTCATATTAAGATTAAATTACACACAGGTGGACTCTGTTTAGCAGACGGGACCTCTGAAGGCAGTTGCCTGCCTTGTGTTCATTTAACACCCATAATCCCTCCCCAAAAAAAATACATTAAAAATTGTATTAAAGAGAACAAATGCAAATAACTGGAAGGTGGAGTAATATTTTTGCAAGAACTGTACATTGGTCATGTATTAAGGCAGAACACAAGGAAAAAGTCCCAAGTCTTATTTATTTTACAGATTATTTCCATTACATCTCCATACAGCTGGCTTCAAAGCCCCTTTCCTATAAAGATGGTGCTAAATACCGAGCTTGACATGGGACGCCAACAAAGGAAGTAGCATAAGTGCAATCAAAGTGATGGCTAAAAGCCTCTGGTTCCAAATCATTCCTGGATGCTCTCAGAAATTACATTTACAAAGATCAATACATGTTTCCAACAAATCAATATTAGAGGAAAACTCACTTGCAATCATTGAGCCGTTTGTCATTTTACATAATTCATCATGCAGAAAACAAAAGTAGAAGATAGCTATATGGCTCTACGTTAGACTACAAATACAACTAGTTTTGGTCATTTGGTTCTCCAACTCCACACCGGCATCCAAACGTTTCACATCTCCGCAGAAGGCAAGACAGAAATGTCCAACAAAGAACTCAAGGCTTCCTGTTGTCAATGGATAAATTAGTTTTATTTGCTTAGCCACAGATTCTTCAGGCTCTCGCTGACGGTCTGTCTCCACTCTCTTTAATGTTTAGATTCTGAGGAAGAGAAAACTTGGTTGCAATTATAGATTTAATGTTGGTAGAAAACCCAACTGACCACATGGGGTCAGAGTTCAGCGTTTTAGGAGCAGATAGACTATTTTGTCATGGTCTGAAAAACAGGTTTAAAAAAGTCGGGAGAAATCTTTAATCTGCTCAGGAAGGGTTTGGGGTTAAAGAAAGTAGCCACTTTACCTTTTATTTCTAGATTCATGGATGTCAGGATTCCATTTTTTAAAGGCCCAATAACATACAATGTACAGTTAAGTTACATAAGTCATACCTGTGACAGATTTGTTTAAAGTAATCTTTTAATTTTTACCAACACGTTTCTTCAGACTGAACGTAATGCATTGAAATAAAATGCACTTGAGAACAACATGCAACAACACGACATTTGAGCAGGCGGAGGCAGGCTTGGGGTCTTTTTCACAGCCTTGATCTCCGATTGCCATCCAGACTTTAAGGCCTGGAAGAGGGGTGGGCCCCCTAGGTCTGGGGGTCAGATCGGGCTGGCACTTCTGCTAACCCCGAAAACAGGGTGTGGGGCTCGTGTATGGAGGGCAGGTTGTGGGGGAGGCAGCGCCTCCGGGTACATGGGGTGGGCTCTGGTTGTGGGGGTCGGGGCATGGGTGTAGTTCAGGTATGCCAGATTTGGGGTGGGAGTACAGGATGTGTGGGGTGAGTGTGTCCACTGCGTCCCTTTTTTATTTTATGTATTTATTTGTGTGTGGTTAAGAGCGTTTGCATTGGGGGGGGGGGGGCACTGGGGTGGGAATGTGTGAATGTGACTGTGTACCTAGTTTTGTGTTTGTCTTTTTTGTCAGGTTAGGTTTTGGGCTGCCCCTTTGCCTTGGGCATCTCAGGTGTCCAAAGTGGAAGTAGCAGAGTAAGCTTATTAAAGGTTTGATTGGCATCGTTAATAAAGATGCGTTTTCTCATAATGTCCCTTTAGCTAAATGAGTCATTGGAAATTATGCTTTCAATTATAGCAGAAAAGTGATCAGGTTGGACATGTCAGAGTTAAACCAAAATTTCTCATATATCACACAGGTCTTTTGCACGTCTGTCAACGTGAAAGATGAATAATTAAACACAATCAATACATATCACCGATAGGATGCCATTAAAACCATTATCAAAGTTTGATTTGGACTTAGTAGGCCTGTAAACATTCAAGAACACGGTGGTGAGGTTTGTGCTGACTAACTCCTGGCGGCTGCTTTGCGGGCTACTGGGGGTTTCCTGGGGCTCTTCTCTACTCTTCCCTGGGATGGGGGAAGCTATCCCTGTATTTGTCCTTCTTGGGTCCCTTTGCTCTGGGGGCCCTTTCAGGCATCTGGGATTCTGGTCGTTGCCTCGGTGCTCTGGGGGCAGCAGATCTTTGGCTCCCCACAACCACTATTGAGCATTTTTCTTATAGATAAACCTTACATACACAAGTGCACTCTCACAAACACCTACAGCTGCTTTAGACTTAATGATACAGTCGTATTCAATAAATTAGAATGAGGGCTCAAATGCACACAACTGCGACTCACTGGATATTTTCACTCTTTCTGCCCATCCTCTGAATAGGCAGAAAAAAAGAAGAGCAGAAAATATTTAGATTTTCAGATTTTATTCCCTACTTCATTGTTTTATTTCCTTCCTTCCTTCCTTCCTTCCTTCCTTCCTTCCTTCCTTCCTTCCTTCCTTCCTTCCTTCCTTCCTTCCTTCCTTCCTTCCTTCCTTCCTTCCTTCCTTCCTTCCTTCCTTCCTTCCTTCCTTCCTTCCTTCTTTCCTTCCTTCCTTCCTTCCTTCCTTCCTTCCTTCCTTCCTTCCTTCCTTCCTTCCTTCCTTCCTTTTCTCCTTGTGTTGCTTGTTGAGATAACTTGTAAAACCTTTCCATTTCAGAAATGTCTAACACACACTTATTCTTGTATTCTGTATTTGAAAAATAACCACCAAATACTCAGAAGTTTGGTGAATTGAGTCTGGAAATGCATGACATTTTTACATTAAAGATAGATATGTTATGGCTACCAAATAAAATGTTTATAATATATGAGATTCAACATTTGCATTGAGTTACTGCAACAAGTGCATTTCTGATGCCATCTCAATATATTAAAATGCATTTTATGACTGAATGACTTTTTAAATGTATTAAACTAAATTGGACTCATGGATGTCAGGATTCCATTTTTTTTTTGGACGTGCTCTTATTTTGGTGCGCAGTTGTGGTGGCTGTAACAACCACAGCTTGACGCTGACAGAGAGGCCCAGCCTACCCTGGTTACGCACCAACCGGGGAGGGGGCGAGCTGATGTCCTCTCTGGTGCACTCAGCCAACCTCCGCCGTTGTAAAGCTGGTGTTACCCTGGTACATCGGCGTAAAGGATCCGCCGAGATAAACCCCGATTCGCTTGCACCGAGATCCTCCAAGTTGATCATTTTCCGGTTCGGACACATTTCACACCCGTATTACGCATGGAATGGTTTTGGGGGGACTGGAGTAGAAATGCAGCGCCGCACGTCCAGCCCACAACAAGAACCATGCCCAACTTACACTGCAAGCAAATCTATGACATCCTGTTTTACCGTTTACGACTTTGATATGAGAGAAATCTGCTCGGATCTCGACGAGGAGTGAAGGAAACAGTCCCGCCGCACCGGCTGAAGGACGCCGTTTTTCGCTGCAGAAGCTCCAGCAACCGAACAACCCCCCCGCCCGCGCTCAGCCTCTAGGATTTTCCTCATTTTGATGGAGCTGGAGAACATAGTAGCCAACACTGTACTGCTAAAAGCGAGAGAGGGTAAGTTGAATCCCTTAGCTGGGCGCAAATAGCAGGCAGGCCCCGGCATTGTGACATTTTGCGCTCAGTATGCAGAAAAGGTGGGATTGATCGCAGAGATGACGGCAGCCTGCGGATTGTAGGCTCAGGTAAACCCTACAGATGCAACAGAGAGAGAGAGAGGGGGGGGGGGGGTGATTATGCAATACATAACAGACAACAGCAGCACACAATCATGATATGCTCTTCCTGCGAGCAAATACAACCTGTAATCATCCTCACAGGTTAATTTATTCCCACTGATTTTGACAGATCTTGTGCGCCCCCCTACCTCCAAAGAGGCGGATGGGGGGGGGGGGGGGGGGGGTCGCCTCCCACATCCGCTTTCGCTGTCTGTGCAAAAGAAAGCGCTCTTTCGCAACGTTTCTGTGCGACGCAGCGCGCATTATTGAGGCAGGCCAAATAACTCCTTTCTGCACAGGGAATACATGACTGGAGGCTGGCGGCTGTGCGTTTGGATGGCGATCTGGTGACGTGACTGGTGTTGAAATCTATGCAAGGGGCCCGCAAAGAGAGGCTCTGGCTGTCAGAGTGGAAAGAGTCAAATGTCTGAGAAGGCCACATGCAGTTTAAATGTGGTCTGAGTGATAGCAGGGTCCACTGTGTCCTCCTTCGGAGAGGAAGGCCTGACTCTCAACCTGGAGTGTGAATTTATTAGGAATTGGTCTCAGTCTGTTGCTCGCTTTGCGTTTATAGCTTTATCGAGATCCATTTCCTCATGTCCAGATGCCTGTCTTTAGCTGATTTTATTCCCCTTCCCCTTTGTTTACTGGGATTAATTTGCTGTAAGATCACATACATGGAAATGTGAAATATTGTAATATTAATACGCCACCTGCAGTTTGTCGGATTGAAAATATTGCAAAGACAATATAAAATAATGCAATTATGTTTTTCCCCCCAGATTGTTAATTTTATTTTTGATGCTGTGGCTTTTTTCATTAACTATGTAATGGTGTGAAATAACATACTTTGACACAACAGGTCAGTAACTTGAGCTCAACTTCAAATGTTTTCCACTTTAGAAGAAGAATTTAGAGGTTTCACCATCTGCAAAATGTTAGAAATTCAGGGACGACATCTGTAAAAATTGTCTTCCAAGTCACCTTACCTCCTCAGTGTTTCCACATTTTGTCACATCACAAACACAAACTATAATGTTTTTTTTACTTGCGAGGCATGGGGGGGGGGGTCATATGTCCTGTTGGATACAACAATGCCAAGTGGCGTGTAATTGTGAGGTTAAAGGAAAAGGATATAGGGTTTTCAGAATTTTTTGCACAGTCCCACATAAACACGTAGAAGAAGGAACCGTTTGGCCTACATGCAAAAATGCCCCTCGCCCTGAACACAACACCCCCACGGTGAAACATGGTGGTGGCAGCGTCATGCTATGGGGCTGCTGTTTCCACCAAGGACAGGGGGAGCTCAGATTTGATGAGAACATTGATATAGTTAAATACAGGGCCGCACTGGAGAGACAACCCGGCTGTAAAAGACCTCATAATAGAGGTTTGCCTTCCCGCAGAACATACAGCCAGAGCTACAATGAAATGGTTTCGATCAAAGCATGAATGAGAGTTAAAATGGCCCAGTCAAACACAAGACATGAAATCAGTTGGAAAACTTTGTTTTTTGGACGGTGGACATCATTTAATAGAGACACAACCACTGCCTGGGCTCAGAAACCTCTGAAATCAGCTGGGAATTAACAAAGCTTGTCCAAGGAAAATCAAGACTATGATCCATGCTGAAATGATCATTCATAACGTGGCTCTGTTGATTTAAGATGGACGGAGGCAAAGGAAGTAATGGACGCAGCCATTCTTGTGCCTAACAGACGAATGGCCCATTCAGCTTGTTATATGGACACAGTTTGAAAGTTGGCATCTGTATGAGGTCACATGGGACTGGATATCCAGTGATTGCTCTGGTTTGGAGCCACTTGCTGCTGTTAGATTTCTTGAGGAAGCTCTTCTTTGTTTTGTGGAGGAAAATCTAAAAAAAACAAATAAATTGGGTGTTTTACAACAGCGTAAACGTGCCTTGTAGAGAAACATATCCTGCTTAATTCTTTTTTAGCGTTTAACCAGCTTTGTAGATCTAGACACTGAATGTTTTGCACGTATTTCTTTGCGAAACGTCTCGACTGTAGTCAGTTTTCATGCCTTGCCACAGGTTCTCAACTAGACGTCAGTCTGGCTGTTCTACCACACAATATGCTTTGATCTAAGCCCTTCCATTGTAGCAGTGACTGTACGCTTTGTGCTTTCTCGAGGCAAGGTGCACCTCCGCCTCTAACCTGTTTTCTGACAGGATTTACCCTGCATGGAGCTGCATCCATCCTCCTAATAACCCTAACCCACGACCTATTCCCTGCTGAAGCAAAGCTTCCCCACACCACCATGCTACCACCACAACGTTTCAATATTGGTGTTGCGTGGTGTGATAAATTTACAACACACATGACGTTTTACAGCCAAAAATGTGTTTTATTTCAGGGCATCGAAGGAGGCTAAAGTCAAATGCACGCATCACTTTAACATGTGAAAACCACACAGCCTCTGTTTTTGCTTTCATTTCACAGATACAGACTGCAGTGTGTTAGTCTATCCAAAAAAGCTCAAATTACATACTTTGAAGTCTGTGTGTTTAAAAAAAAAAAAAATCATTATGATTTTTGTCCCGTCTGGCAACTTACTCAGTCAGCAGAATATGTCTGCAAGCCTTCCCTTTGCCTCAACAGATTTTTGAAATCTGTTATAATGTGACACGATGTGACAAAATTCAAGGGGAACGACTGCTGCAAAGCTTACCAAATAAAACGTTCTCTCTATATTTAAAGTCTGAGGTGCCCGTTTTCACAATGCGCCTACACAAGTTTGGTCGCAGGCAACACGTGGTTTCATTTGACAACGGTCTCAGTCGGGCTGTTTAGTGACGCAGGAAAACTTTTTAGCAGCTTTTCCTCCTACGATTATCACTTTAAAAAAAAAAAAAAATACTTTCAGATAATGGCGTTATTAGCAGCGCTGGCAGAGAGTCCTTTGGAGGCATTGAAGAAGTTATAAAACGATTAACTAGGAGGATGACACGCTGTCAGAAGCACATTTGCGCACGGATCAGACTGCGTGTTCATTTTATGGCAGCAGAGCACAACTGGGCCATGTGAATCAAGCCTCGTGAATTAATAAGAGCAGTTAATGACCCGTGGCAGACATTTCTTGTCCCAGCTGCTCTGTCAGGGATCACTCATCCGCTGTCTGTGAACTGGAGGAGAAAATAACGAGGCGATATTTGAAGTTTCTGAGCAGCTTTATCAACGTCTCTGTGTACTTTTAGCGGATCGCCGTGAGACTGCCTGGACAGATTTGCAGCCGTGGCCTCGCTGAAACATGTCGCAGGTTGTTGCGAGTCCATTACTGGTCAAATCGTTTACCAGCGAGAATCATTAGAGGTTTTGTATTACACGACCCAGTGCCAGGGCTCTGCAGATCCCCTGTGTGCCGTTAGCGTCTCCTCATGTGAAAGCATGACAGAGGTTCACCTCGGCCTCCGGACCAGCAACAGGCCAAATGGATCAAATGAAGGCTGTTTATTCTCGTTTTGCTTATGCGACATCATCTCGGGCTGGAGCTGAAGGGGTCCTTTCCCAAAAGCTCTCAGCTACGCACAACAGGAAGGCCCAGTTTACACTGCAGCCTCGGCTTGTTTATGCCAGCCTCCTCACACATCCCGAATCAGTAAAACAGTGTGAGTGACAGCTATGCACAGAATTAAAAAGCTTCTGATATACCCAGCAGAACAGGCGGTCCATCAACCAAATGTTGCTCGTGGGATCTGCAGTGCTGTGAAAAATGACCCCCCCCCCCTTACAGATTTCTTCTATTTTTGTCTTTTTTTTCCTGTGCATTTGAGTCTCACAGATCATTAAACTAATTTTTTTATGTCAGAGAAAGCTAACCTGAGTTCATGTAAAAAAGTGTTCAAATGATGATTTCCTTTATAAGTGGGAAAAAAGCTTTCCAAAGCAACCAGGCCCTGTGTGGAGCCATAATTGTCTTTTGTGTTGAATGAATTGATTATATTTAACCGCACTGCTTTGGTTCAGTTCCACTCCCCACACCCATGCTTGATTATCGCCAGACCTGTAGAATATGAAAATCCCTCTGAACAGAACCTGTCCAACAACATGAAGTGAGCTAAGCGATCTCAAAAAGCAGCGCATCATGCCCTGATCTAAAGAAATTCAAGAACCATTGGGGGAAAAATTTTTTTTATGTCATCCCAGAAAGGGTTAGAAAGCCATGTCCAAGGTTTTGGGACTCCAAGCAACCAGGGTTAGAGACATTATTCACAAATAAAGAGAAAACATGAAACCGTGTCAAACATTCCCAGCAGTCGTCATCCCTACCAAAATTACTCCAAGAGCATATTTGCAATCCATCTAGGATGTCACAAAATAAAGCGGATCAACACGCGACCCAGTGCAGGCCTCTCTGCGCTCCGTTTGGGTCAGTCTTCACAGCATTTCAGAAAAAGAGCGTCATACTAACATTAATAATCGGTAGCGTGACGGCCTGAAGCCGCCGCAGGACCTCGAGTCCTCCAGAAAATCGAGAATGAGAATCTCCACGCGGCAGTTTGTGATCACCGCATCAGTTCTCCGCCCCGAATGGTTTCGTCTGATATGAACACGTATCTGATGATCTGGGGTGACTAGATGATAACAACCAGATAAATCTGTGAGGAAGCAAAGGTGTTTCCGTCACAGCACTGTCCTCTGTCATCATCGGTGTTTATTTTTATCGCTGCATGGGTAGCAAACGCCGCTTTGACCACGTCGAGCCACCTTGTTCGGCGATCACTGCCTTGCATAAAGCTGAATTGTGTTAAACAGCATCAGTATGATGCAGCCCATAAGCTGTCTAATCAAATTGATCGTTACATAACGGACTAAGTGGGCTACAGCCACTGCAGCTCCATCCTGGTGTCCAGTCTCTGCGGAAGATACTTTACGGATGACGAGGGTAAACGCAGCGGAACCAAACGGGCCTGTCTCCAGCGTGGTCATCCCACGATCATCTGACCGCGCACGGCTCTGATCACCGTGTCCGAGCAGCAGGAGACGCAGATGTTCTCGTCGTTAGCGCTCTTGAGTTTTGTCAGCTGAGGGGGAAGAGAACATAAGTTCCTGCCGGCCTTAACGTGGAGGGTTTCTTTTCTCGCTCTCTCTTTTTTTTTTTTCATTAACATCTCTACGGTTGTTGCTCCTCAGCCTTCATGGCCGACGTGTAGTCAGAGTGAGGTTTAAATACCAGGGTATGCTTTAGATTAATGCGTCCGTGTGCTAAGAGAAGAGGGGCGTGGGGATGAATTCCTTTGTTTAAATGTAACCTGAACTTAGCCACTGTGACGCGAGCAAAAATCAGTGCTGTGGACCCTAAACCTGGTGTGTGTGCGTGTGAGAGAGAGAGAGAAAGAAAGAAAGAGAGAGAGAGAGAGAGAGGCACTGCTTGCCTGCCACCCCATTCACAACTCTCGCTGGCAGCAGCCGTAGATTCCAGACCAGGAGAACGAACGTCATTGGCTGTCCAAGTGAATGAGAGTAAGGGGGAAAAACTGCACTGCTGCATTCAGATTCCTTTCCTGAATTGCTGTAACAGATCTGGGGTTATTAAGTTTAGCCAAGTGGACTGAATGCTACTCCGCCGCCTGTGGGGCTTTCATCATTTTGGGCTGTTGTTTTTGAACGTTGTCGTCGCTCTGCAACAATAAAAAAGGATCTCCGCAGATCCTGTTAATTGAAACTGAAACCAGCGCCGATGGAACTGGAAGTCTAATCGAGACCAAAAATGAAATGCAAACACAATTGATTACCAGGAAGTTAATTAACTAGATGGTTGCAGAAGAAAATAACTTGATGGGATTATAGGAAAATAAACACGATGGATGATTTTACTTAAAGTGTAATGACTCACACTGGGCTTGGCTGGGTGTACAGACTGTGAGCGATACACGTTTTATGGTTTCTTGTAGAAAAACTAACTTGGTTTGCAGAAGCTGAATCGGAAGGATCTGAACAGAGAACACGTGCAGGATTATCTTCTACAGTGCCTTGTGATAGTATTTGCAAGGCAAAAATATTTGCAAGCCTGCACTTTTTTTTATCTTTTATGACGTCGCACCTACACACGTGTATGGGGGGTAGTTATATGTGAGAACAACACAAAGTCCTTCACTTTTTAGAAGAAAAAATATTTTTTTTGTACAGATCAAAATCTGAAAGGTGCGGTGTGCATTTCTATTCAGATTCCCCTGGACAGCTTCAGTTACATTTGCGAGTCTTTGGTTGTGTGTCTCTACCATCTTTGCACATCTACAGACTGAACATGTTGAACATTTGTTTACTGCAAAATTTCTTTAACTCATGATGGACAAATACGTCTTGAAACACACTGAGTTGGATTAAGGTCTGGACTTTGACTAGGTAATTTTATCATAAGGATATGCTTTAATCCAGACCATTCCACTGTATTTCTACAGCATGACGTTTTTACCATGGGGATGGTGCATTCAAGGTCAGGTGGGGTTAGTGTTCTGTCATACTTACTGTTTTGCATGTGGGCCATAAAGTTCAGTGTCTGTCAAATCTGACCACTGCACAATTTCTATGTCTTTAAGTAAACTGCAAATGGGATTTTCTTAGGGGTTTATTTCAACAATGACAATTTTTTTTCAGTCTGTCACGAAGGCCAGCTTTGTGGAGAGTTTTCCTCTGAGCAGATTTATCTACATGAGCTGTGGATCTTTGCAGCTCCTCCAGAGCTGTCACGGCCCTGAATAGAAACCACAGTTTTGTAATTTTTATTAGGGAACATTTTTCTTCTTCCACTTGCACAGCTTTGTTTTGGTCTCCCACATTAAACCCCGCTAACATTCTTTAAGGTTTGTGGCTGGCATGCAAAAAGGCTGTTTTTGCAAGTCACTGTAAACAGGACCAGTCTTGTCCCAAAATGATTGTGCTGTGTGTTATACACAGTGCAGTCAATCTGGCAGCCCTGTTCGTCCCTTGCCTCTGTCACGTCCTTAATGCAGCTATGAGCAAAGACAGCCGGCAGACACACATGAGGAAAGCAAGCACGCCTAGTCTGAAATGCCACACAGGTGGACTCTATGTTGATGACTGTTAAAGGCGATTAGTTGCACTGGAATTTATTCAGGGGTATCAGAAACAGAGAGCAAGAACAAATCCTTGATTTAAAAGGAATTTTATCATTAAAAGAAAATTGCACCCCTTCACCTTTGCGCGTTACTTTCTGTTGGCCGGCCAAATAAATCACCTTTAAAATACACCAGAGTTTGGGGTTGTAACGAGACAAAAATGTGTAAAAACCTCAAGAGGAATGAGCACTCTTGCAAATCACCATAAACAAGTGTCATCTCATAATTCTCAAAAGAGGCCAAAGTGTCGGCCTATGATTTCAGATCCAAAATTAGTTGGTTTTGAATTAAGGACGACGCTATCATGCCTCAACCTACTTGAGGGGATGTCCAGATTAGTGCAAACACTGCAGCTAACTGATTAGTTACTCTGAGGAGGTATGTGCAAGACAACAGTCATGAGGCTTGTGTTCATGTGCTCTGAAGAGTATCTTTGAACTACTGCAGAGAAGGGGGTGGGCTGGTGGGTGGGTGGGTGGCTGAGGAGCTGTTGCTTCATCATGTGAGGCCGCAGCAAGTCCTAGCAAGCCGAGTGCGCTTGCTTTTGTTATACTAACAGAAAGGCAGCGAAACGAGCCGGGGACACCCGCTGGCACTTGGTGCATTTAAGGCTGTGGCGTTGATCTTCAGTGGGCTGCCTGATCCTCCACCTGCCTGCTGATGGTAATATGAGTATGAATTACACACAATAGGCTTCTTGTTTGTGTTGCCGCACACAGTTTCTCCACTGGCTATACACAAATAAACAAAAAAAGTAAATTGGGCCTAAACAAGGGTGCAAAAATATAAGTAATGTGCCTGTTGCTCCACAGGAACGGCAAAACAAAAATAAAAATAAAAAACCTCATATAGAGAGTTAAACGTCACTAAAAGGCGATTCATTCCTACACCCCTGATTGGATTCTTCATCTTTCTCAAAGGAGGTTTTTTTAGGTTAATTAATAAAGTTGTAGTTCTTTATGGCTTTCAGATCCACACAACCATGTCAGGACTGAATTATGTTACCTACTGAATTGCTTTAGAAGCGTTTATGATCCCCATGTGATCATTTTATGACTTAATATAACTCAAATTGCCAGGTAGTTTGATTCAGAAATCCTCGCATACCATGTTGTGAGCAAATATACCATCAGCGGAGACATGTTAGGGGATGATTTTTATATGATGGAGGAAGAGTATCAACCCTTAGTTAGAGTGAATGTATTTAGGATGGGCACAGCAATTGTTTTTGTTTTGTTTTTTTGCAAAGTTATAGATGCTTCACCTCTTCGGCTCTCCTAATCTCCAGGATCTCTAATCGCTCCTTTTGCCCTAGAGTAAAAATATGATGATTCAATTCAATTCAGTTTAAAATGATTAATCCCAAAGGGAAATGAAATACTGGCGTAACTCCTGGGGGTTTCTTCAACGAGTTGTAGATGGTGATGGCTGCAGGCAGGAAGGATCTCCTTTACCGGTCTGTCTTACAGCGGATCTGGAGAAGGTGATTTCACAGAGGCCCATTTCCCACAGCGCCGCTTCAAAATAGAAAAGGCAAGTGAACGTGTTAAGAAACATGTCAATCACATGTACGCTAAACCTGCTGATACTCTATGTACAGTCAGAGCAACAATTAACTAGTTTTAAACAATTAGAAATGTATCAAACAAGATGAGACATAGACCTACGTTTATCTTTTAACACGCAGGATGCACAGAGAGGTAAAAACTAAGTACAAATGAGCCTCATCTGAATGCATATTCAAATATCTTGAATATGACCATATGTAGATTTTTTTCCTACTAAAACTCTCCTCTTATTATTGTTCTGCAGCAGTAATCCATGATTTATTTTTTTTTAAAAAGTGAATCCTCTGTATCTGAGGCCTTACCTGAGTTACAGATGCTATGAAGCAGTGAAGAAGCCAAGGCATCTACATCTCCATCGACAACGCGCCACAAGGCTCGCTGTGTTTTGAGTAGGAGTGTGACTCATTTTTTCTTGAGTGGAGAAAAAAAAAATCTGTTCTCTGGCTCCTACTAGCTCTATTGTTATTGCCACTTCTACCCACACATACAGTATACGTAACTCATCTGGATGCAACAAGTTCACACCTGTTCTCCGGGGGTTGTGGAGTGGCATTCTGGGAAGTATAGGAGATAATTAAAAGGAGAAGTGGACAGGGTGGGCTTCCAAAGAAGCGTCAGTGCAGAACAATCCCAATATTATCACAGCTTGTCGCTGAGGTAGACGAAGAATGCCCGCGCCAACCCCACTGAAATGTTTTTTTTGAACCATTGTTGGGCTACAGGTGATCACTTACTCTGCACTTTCTCATTTCTTCTTCCCTGCGTGCCTCTCTACTGACATATCCCAGTAATGGAGCAGGCCATGAATATTTGATGTGCCCTAATCAAATAATCAATACGCTACGTTTTCAACCTCCTGAATGATGGACAAAATGCTTGACCGTGCATAACGTCTGACAGTAAATGTCCTGCTAATACACGAGGAGATCTGATTTCATCTGTTTCATCTATTTAGTTTTGAAGCAAAGAGCTGGCATGTTAGAAAGTAGAAGGCATACAGGCCCATTTAATAAATTAGAATATTATTGAAAAGTGTATTTATTCCATCACTAGGTGAAGCACATTGTAGAGATTGATTACATGCAGACTGGTGTCTTTAACCCCTTATTTCTGTTAATTATGACGATTTTCCACTCACAGCTGCACTCGATACTCGTAAGTATCAAGTTGGCGCCCGTGTTGCTTCTAGACGTAACCTTAATTCTCTGTGGCATAAATTCGACAAGGAGTGAATAACATTTCTCGGAGCATCACACAGCTGCTGTAGATTCATCCACTGCACATCGATGCAAAATTCTGACGCACTGAACCAGACATTTATTTGCAGACTCTTCATTTGCTTTTAACAAAATGCAACCTCATGTTTTAACTCCATAAAACGTTCTACATAGTTAACCTCTCAGATCAGCCTCTGACGCTGCTTTTAGCCTTTTTTAATAGACAGAATCCAGAGTGTCCCTAGTGAATGGGAAATGTCAGATGCCCTTGTGTCCAGTGCCGGATCTCCGCAGGGTTGTGTGCTGTCTGCTCTCCTCTTTATATTATATACTGACAGCTGCAGAAGGCCCAACCAGCAAACGCACTTTGTTAAATTCTCTGACGACACTGTTGTCGTGTCTCTTCTCCAGGACAATGACAAAGGGCATGGCCCAGCATGGTCCTTTGTCGCATGGTGCATTGACAACGATTTGGACCTAAACATCTCTAAAACTAAAGAACTTGTTGTAGACTTTAGGCAAGGAGGTAACCAGCATAAAGCCAGTGCCATCAATGGTGAAGAAGTGAAAATCAAGTTCAAGAACTAGAAATATTTGGTAACTGTGTTTGACGACAAGTTGAAATTTGACGTAAACACTGATATTATTACAAATTAGGACAGCAGCGAGTTTACCTGCTGCGCAGACTCCACTCCTTTGGTGTTAATGAGAAGATTCTTAGAGTTTGCTATTGCTCCTTCGCCAAAATTCTTCTCACTTTTTCTTTTGTCTGCTGGTTTGTCTTTTTATCCATGAGAGACAAAAGCAACTGGAGCAACATTATTAAAGTGTGCTCTGGCATTATCGGTGTTCATCAAAGAGATCTGGCCTCACTCTGGGATAGTCGGGCCACTAAGAAGGCTGGTCAGATCATAGACTTGGATCAGAGGCCAGGTTTGGCAGCATGTTTTAGTTGAATCACAATCAGAATCAAGTTTATTGCCAAGCAGGTTTGCACTTACAAGGAATTAGACTTGGTGTTGATGGTGCAGACAAAATAATGCCCTGATGTTGGCATTATTACATTATCAAAACTACTCTAAATCTGTATTATCTTTAGCAATTAGGTTCTTAAACTTGAATTAAGTGTATTTCTGACCATTGTGTGTGAAAGGTTGTAGCACATACTTGTCTTCTTGTTTTTTCTGTGTGTGTCTGGCTGGGTTGCTACAATGAACGGCCCTGCAAGGGATTAATACCGTTTTTCTGATTCTGATTCAGGCATTGTTTTCCCAATCTGTTATCGTTCAGTTTTGGTTAGCTTTCATGAGCCTCAGCATCATTTTCTCAGCTGACAAGAGTGGCACCTGGCGTGCATTCCTGCTGCTCTAGCCCCTTTGCTTGAAGGCTGGATGTGTTGTGTGATCAGAGATTGGTTTTAATGAGTGATTATTGATCTACTGTTGCCTTTATATTATTTTAAACTATTCACACCTTCATCTGACCTCTGATACACTGCAAAAAGGGAACTAAAACTAAGTAAAATTGTCTTGAAATGAGTGTATTTGTCCTTGATTTGAGCAGGCAAATAAGATGATCTGACAATGGAATGAGTATTTTTACCCCTAAAATAAGATAATTAGATATACTGCACTTGAAATAAGATGATGGAGATGAGTTGCTCCTATTTTAAGTGCAACCACCTTATTCCATTGGCAGATCATCTTATTTACCTGCTCAGATCAAGGACAAATACACTCATTTCTAGAAAAATTGACTTACTTTTAGTTCCCTTTTTGCAGTGTATCAGCAGGGCATTCTTGTCCACAAAGCTTATCTCTTTTTTAAATAGTCTCTAAATCAAGAAGATGATTGTGTATGAAAATCTCACCACATCAGCTGGTTCTGAAATACCCAGACAATGCTATGTTCAAGACGCTCGAGTCTTTTTCTCTTCCTCATTCTTTATTCTTTTCGGTTTAAAACTGGCCAGAGCTACTGCCACCTGATTTGCTATTTGTGGTATTGAGCAATCGGACAGCGGTACCTAATAAAGAGGGATTACTCAGACTAACTCTGGGTGTAGGTATTCCTCCTAGTGCTTAAAGTTGAGCATCTAACATTCCTAAAACACAGTAAACACCCCAATCTTATTTCAGGCCCACTGTAAACTTTTAGCAACATTTAGAAAAGACGAAAGCAAACCATAGCTGAGTAAGAGCGAACTGCACAAGATAAACAGAAAAGTGAAGGAACAACTTTTAAAAAATCTACTCTTCCCCCAAGGAGTTTCATGTAAGGACACAAGAGGTTCCCAACGTTTTGTTTTTTTAATCATTATTTCCTTCTTTCGGGGGATGTTCCCGTTGCAGGGACAAAAGGACATGAAATAACAACAAAGGAATGACACGAACAAGAAACACTGTCATGAAATGTGTGTGTGTGTGGGGGGGGGGGGGGGGGGGGACAAAAAGAGAAGAGGGAAACAACTTGAGTAGAACACATGATCAGTTTAACCTTTATTAGGGAGGAGCCCTGTGCCGTTCTTAGGAAAACTGTATTTCCCCCCCCTCAGGTTGATAAGTCAACCCCGTCTTTACTCACTTAATGGGGGCTTTCCTGAGCGCTGGCATGAAACTGGAACAAAAATTAAAGATCTTCCTCTGGGATGACAGAGCGGCACCATCCACAGTGCGAAAACATTAGTGAAGGTGAACGAACAGCACAACCCCTCGTTAGAGTGAAGAAGCAGCCTATTAAGGCTGGCCCCGTGTGGACTATGCTCAGTCGTCCTGGGCCTTTATGGTTGAGCAAACAGTGTGTATTACCCAGCATGCCCTGAGCTGTGTGTTTGGTGTGTGTGTGTGGTCTTTTGATCGGACAACCCCATGGGTTATATAATATCTGTATATTCCATGCCTCCCCACCCCCACCCTAACATTCCAGATTTAGTATATTTATAGTGCAGGAAACTGGGGGCACCTGACTGTTCCCAGACAGGAAATGTACCCAGCCTTCTCCATGCTTTCATGACATATTTTCAGTCCTCGCATGCAAGATTTCTCCCACAGCTTCTTCCGGCTTAGCGACGCAGAGGCGACGGTCACTGCCTTCCCAGCGCGGAGATCGCAAACTGGTTTGACCACCCCGGCTTTCTGTTAACACGCTGCCACCGCTGCTGCCCTTGAGCTGACCACTATTTTTAGCTCCGGTGTTTACAAGGACATAAGGGCAGCATAATAGACACAGCTGTGTAGTTTATCATAAAGCTTTGAGCAAATATCACATCTGAGGGGCAATATGCTACTCGCTGTCTGAATCACGCTCCAGCCCATGAGCGTCTTTCATCCTAACCGCGGCCATGTTGCTGGAGTCGAGTTAGACGTAGTTGTCCTTTTAATTCTGGGGAAAACAGCTGTGTGCTAGCATCCATACAGCTGATACCATCTCCTCTTTATTGTGCATGACTGATTTTGAGTTTACGACCTCCTCACTAAGTGGATTACCATATGCCCCCCCCCCCCCACCCCCACCCTTCCCCTGCAGCTGCTAAAAAGAATGGTCTGGTGTGACCAGGTAAGCGTTGGACGTCGCGGACGTTCGCTTGGACTTCGTCCGCAGATGCTGCCGTCACATCACCCCGTTGTTATGGATCCTAATGAGGAATACGTGGACAGAGAGGCCCTTTGAGGACATTAATAATGAGGACCCTGGGCAGAGGCAGCAGAATGACATCATGCTGGAACAGGTCAACAAAGAGCGTCTTCCTGCTAAAGTCCTCCCCTTCTGCTCCGGTCTGGCCAATGTTTCCCTGCAGCTTCCTGTGGCACAGAGACCACACGCACTCAGAGGACTTTACAAAACAAACTCCTCAATAACCCGGTTTTGACAAGTACGGTCACATACCCAGAACTTGTTTGTTTGGGATATTATTTAACCGATGAATAAAAACCTGAGCATGATTGTAAAATTATCTGAACAAATGAAAGACCTGAAAAGTGGCGTGTTTGTTTGTAATCAGCCCACCTGGCTTTGTAGAAGCTCTGTGCGCTGAAGTTAAAGTAGGGCTGGACGATATAGAAAAAAAGCATATCAAGAAAATTTAAATCTTATTGACCGATATTGATAATTATCAACAAATTTAAAACATATATTTTAAGTGCAGCCCTGGCCATTTTATGCTGTTGCTTAGCGACCTATTTTTAGATACAGAACACACAAACACTGAATTCAAACACAACCCTTTATTCAACCAACTTTGTACCAAAACTGCAAGTTTTTAAAAAAGAAAAAAAGAGCGCGTGCTCTTTGAGCTCTTTGAAGGGGGCGGAGCTTGGTTCCTGGGTTTGTGTTTGTGATTGGTTGGGAGGATGTAATGGCTGTAATATTCATCTATATGGCTAGAATGCAAAAGGGAGGAAAACCGTTATTTTATTGAACTTTTTATTGATCCTTTTTTTTAATCATCGATCTACGTCTATCGATCGATATATATCGTTATTGAATTATCGCCCAGCTCTAAGTTAAAGCCATAGGACCTATGGGCTACTCCTCATTCCACTGTAGTTCTGGCAGCTAAATGTCGTTGTCTTGCTGGAGGGTGAACCTTTGCTTCATTCTTAATTAATTTGCAGCCTCTAGCATGTTTTCTTGTGGTATTATCCATTATTTCCTTATAGCATCTAGGATGCAGCAGTCTGTCACTGAGCTCTGCAACAGCTCCATGCATGGGCTGAGAGACATTGTCCATCAGTAATGTGATCTTTCTTGCACTCCTTTTGTCCACCGCCACCTGCACCGGGTCCAGGGGTCATCCCATGTTTTCTAGCCTCTGAGGCCTTTTAGAGATGTATTTACTCTGAGACTGGCTCTGTAAAGCAACAGAGGCTGGGTGGTAACACTGGTAAATTAGTCTTAGCTAATAAATGGGCTGGGCGTGTGCAGATGGGTTTAAATATTTATAATAAAGTGGTTATAAGGTATCATCTTTATTCATTCCTGGCAGGAAAACTTACACTCATGAAATGTTACATCGCCCATTCTGAAAGGTGTGATTTATTATCGCACAGTTTCCTCTCCCAACTACCAGCAGCAGGTTGATATTTAACGCATTGTCGTCAAGAAGTTTCTTGCGATAAAGCTAAACAGTGTTCAGAATCTCTCCGCAGATCCCTGCCACGCTGAAGGAGGAGGTTGTTCAGTGCCGGTGTTTTTCACTGGTGTATTTTCCTCTCATGCTTTGCATCTACAAGAACACCTGCCTTTTACCTGCAGCTCCGATGCAAACGCATTTCTGAGAAACGCACAGTTGGACGCTGTGGGAGGGAGGAAGAAGAACGAGAGAGAGAGGGAGAGAGAGAACAAAGACGTTTGAATCAGTGTCTGGTTGCTGGTAGGCCTCACTGTTGTCAGCACCTCTCTGACCACCAGAGAATGACTCAACCACGACGCCGACATTTAACAGCTTAGACAGAGGAGGTGATATGAGAAGAAGCGAAAGTTGGATCATTACAAAAGGGATGATCAGTTGTTTGTGAACAAATGAGGGTCAGCGCAGGCAGGAGATGAGTGCGAAGCTACCAGAAATCGTTCTCACTTTTTGCACAGCGTGGGCGCAGTGGAGAGTAGTTCATGAAGTATTCACAGCGCTCCGCTCTGCCGTTTGCCCGTGCTTTTACATCGCATTCTGCTGCAGCTGTTACTCTATGCGGGGTTCACCGCGCGCCTCTCAGGATGCGGTTTCCTCTGGCTGTCCAAAGCAGGTCTAACTTCACGCTCGGGGCGATGATATAAGTGCAGGTGGGCGTGGCTAAGGTTAACAGCCTCCGACCCTTTTATGTGTCAACGCTTTAGGAACATAACCTCACAGCTAAGCAGTTGTTTTTGAACGTGCGGACGGATCGGGCCCTGCAGGACGGTCCGTCTTGGTTAAATCGAGCGTGAGGACATTGCTGCAGAAAGGTCACGGTAACGACACGCAGATGTTTGGGATGCCGGTAACCCCCCTCTGGTGTTGTGCCAGACGGATGTCGGTCCCACTGTGACCTTGTTTTTTTTTTTTTTTTTTGCTACACTCGACGTGCCTCGGTGATGTCAGCGCTGCCGATGCAGAAACATAAATAAAGGGCGGCGACCTCTCTGTGTGTATGGAACAAATTAGGCCGACAAGTTCCTGTGTGCAGGGAGTCCACAGAGCGGTGCATATTTCAGCTCAAGTGTAAGTGACAGGCCATGAGAGAGCAAAACGGCTTAATAAAGGAGGAAATAAACAGAGCGCCGAGGACAGGATGGTTTATAGACTTTCATGCTTTTAAGTAGCCTGGTTTTGTTAACAGGGCCTCAGAGTTCCCGACAGCCTTTACATTGAAAAAAACATATAGATGTTTTAATTTCTTTTTTAAATTCATATATCTTTCAGGTTCTTCTTTTTTTTTTTTTGTTATTGTTGTTGATATAACAAACCTTTTTCTAAACTTCCTCCAAGGTCTAATTTCTCATTTCCTGTCAGCATTTTTTCCCCTTCATCAGCCAGATATTTAGCAGGGATACAACTAGAATGAGCCACACCATGGTTTTACTGTATAGCATTAACAGAGAAACATTTAAAACCCAAAATTATTGAATCATCTATTTTTTTAATAATGGCTAATATAATATCACATAGGTGATTAGACATGTGATAATGTTATATACAGTTAGCCTCAAAGTTACTCATACCCCTGGCAAATTTTATTTTTTGTTCAATCAGAAAGTTTTTTTTCTGATTGTAAAATGACCCAGGAAACCCTAAAAATATAAGGAGTATAATTTTTGGAGAAAAAAGTGATTTTTTTCCCTTTTTTAGAATAGAGTTGTTCTTCTCCGTGGTGACTCCATGCATGCTCACTATGAGGGATTGCTGTACAGTTGGTGACTAAATGCAATCGGTTCATTTTCCTCAGATAGAAAACTTTTTCCAATTAGCATCATAAGCTGAACCAGACTTCATTGTATTAAAACCAGGAATAAGCTGGAATGGATGTTATTGAACTTGAATCTGCCTATATGATGTAAAATACCTTGTTATTTTATAAAGTGGCCCATTGAAAGTTATTTACATTCTTTTTAACAATTAGGCAAACAGTCTTTATTGTTATTACAGCAATCAAACCCTTCGTATAGTTTCTGACCAGCTTCTTGCATGTTTCCACTGGTATTTTGACAATTTAGCTTTGGTGATGAGCTCCAAATGTTTGAGGCTGGAAGGCCTCCGTGCCATCACCCTTATGTTTTAGCTTGCTCCACAGATTTTGTTTATGAGATTGGTCATATATATATATATATATATATATATATATATATATATATATATATATATATATATATATGACCAATCTCATATAAACGTATTTGTGAAACTGTTTGTATGATATAACATCGCCTTAGTGAGACTAAGGACCAGAGGGACCAGTTTTCTCTGGTTGTGTAGAGCACAGACTAACGCAGTTGTTTTTTATGCTTCTCGCGCAAAATACAACACCTTTTTCTAGTTTTTGATAGACAATATTAGCTATGACTTTTTATATCTATGGCATACTTTGATGCCAGTCGCCTTTCCAAGCCTGGATACAGCAAATGCAAATCACGTTGATTCAAACCATTTGAGCTTCAAAAGAAGGTCGATTTCTTTCCGTCTTTATGTTTTGCCTTTGACGCAATGTGCAAATGCATAATATTTGCATGTTTGCAGGAGTGGTTGGATTCATTTTCATACAGATAGAGGTCATTTTTGTCTAGGAGGAAAAAAAAGAGGCCTGAACTTGTTTGAATCAGCTGAACAGATATTATGTCAGTAGGATATGTTAATAGACTGTCACGTAGTAATATAATGTAGGGCCCTTAAGTAAGAGGTAAATATACGTTTTATTAACTTTGTTAATTTACAAATGTATTTCAATTCATTATTTCATGCTAATTTTCCATAAATCCGACATGCACTACGTCATGCTGGTGCCTGTGAGCGAAAGCATATGTAAAGCAAAATTTAGGCCGTGATGTATGGATACGGGACCTAAAATGACTAAAGCACCTGGCCGTTGATATGGTGAAACCACAATCTTTAACTGTAATCAAGAGGATGTTCAACTGTCTAGAAAAACACATCGCGCTGAGCTAAAAGGAAACATATGTTGACGGGTTTACCTCAAGAGTTAAGATGCGAGTAAAGCTGTTGGCATGGAGTTTCTAATCTCTTGTCAGATCTTTCGCTTTGTTGCTGTTTTTCTCTGAATTCAAGCTGGAGCTGCAGTCGTCATCAGTTCTTCTCTGCTATTGACAATACACACAGACTTAACCTCCTTCTACTATGTGGTCAGAGATGTGAAAAGGAGTTAAGCCACTGGTCTACAGGCACAGGAAAAACATCCTCTTGCAGTTCTGGCGTTTGCACATCAGGACATAATCGTCATCCAGCTCATCTTGTATTCACCAGGTCCTACAAGTCTAAAAGTGATTTAAATCTGATCTCAAGGGCATACAAATGCAGCACCATTATTTACTACATATAGATGAAGATGTGTGTTAAAAACTAAGCACACCAAATGATTTATTAGCTGATAGAATAACTTTTAACATCAATAACTTGAAGTATTTGTTTTGTGAAAGACTTTATCAGTCACTCGCATTGCATGGATGCCTGACCAGATCTTTTTAGTTCATTGAGGGCGTTGTGCATTAATTAATGCTCTTAGTTAAAGAGCTTAAAAGTGGGTCTAGAATATTTTGGTAAGGTGCCCCTCATCCTGTGGTGGTGCAAATTACCCCATCCTCAGTGTTTGACAGTTTAATGTGTTTATACTGATACAAGGTGTTTATCTTTTCTCCAAACATGTCCCCATGCTTTACGTCCGAACATTTCCACTTTGGTCGGATATGTCCAAGAGAAATTATTCAAGAAGTCCAGTGGTTCATTCAGATGCAACTTTGCGAACGTAAATCATGCTGCGACGGTCTTTCTCCTGACAAACCTCCAAACAAGCCCAACTTCTGTTTTTTTTTTAGAGTCGAATTCTGATTCTAAATTGTTTTATCTTGAGCTCAACCTTTAACCTGCTAACTGAGGCTTACGAAGTGTAAGTTGGAGCTCTTTCTTTCTTTTTTTATCATGTCTCAAAGCGTCACATAATCTGAACTTGGGGTGAATTTGATGGGGCCTCTACTCCTGGAGATGTTTCGATGTCTAAACAATAAACTTCATTGATTTTGGAAGTGGCCTTATATCCCTCCCCAGATTAAAAATAGTATCTGTAAAGTTATTATTGTCGTGCTTTCGTTATCGTGTTAACACACACCTCTGTATACTCCGGACCAGCCAGTAGGCAAAGTGACTAATTTATAGAGGTAGTCACATTTGCCCATGCTTAATTTATCAATAAATGTCACAGCCTTTCAATTTTGGTTTAATTCTTGCTTAATAAATAACATCATGGTGACCAGATCTTTTTTCTATTATGCCCTGATAGGTAACACCTCAGATCTGAAAGATGTTGTACTAAATAGAGTTGTAGTTTCCTGTCCATAAAGCTGTAAACAACATAGAACGAGGGTTGGCGAGCCTGAAGCATTGAATTAGGCCGATCCCGGGCTGCCGTAACTTGGTCGCAAAATATAAAGATGACAGCAACCTTGAACACATTGTGAAAGAAAAAGCTTTGTTCGGACGGGAGAGGTAAAGTGGGAGAAGCATTAATGGGAAGATGAGGAGAAGGCAGTGGAGAAGATGAATAAATAAACAAGTTCAGGGTGCAGCGAGAGGGAAAGAAAACAGGACGCGGACAGAAAAAGGAGGAACTGCGTTATTTGTGGTTGTCTCAGCATTGTGTACACTTTGAATGCTTGGGTGGAACCCAGTGTTTAGTACAATTATTTAACACGCCGCTGACCTGTGGCAGGAAATCTGTGCCGTTTGGCGGACCCTTTCATCCGTAGATGCCTGACAGTAGCACAGGCACATTCATTTTAGTGGCCCCCGGTGGGGAATGACCTTCTCCATTCACTGTACTGCTGTGTGTGTTTTGGCTGACATTATGTTTTAATAAAAGAGATTAAAATGCTTTACCACCGAAAAGCATGCTGACATTTAGTCGTCCTGCATACCTTTACTCATTAACTCCTTTCAGAGAACAACTGGGGCTTGAATAAGGAAGTGTGCCGTTTCTAAACGTAGCGTGTTTGGTCTACCGTAATGTTGATGAGGAGCAGATGCTGGAGGTTAATGATTGTCTCAGGGGATATTTTGACTTCGGTTATTAAGACATTCTTGCTTCATGTTTGCTCACGATGATACGGCTGTTCTGTGGCTCTAGGTTCCGCTGCTGTGAGGTTTGGGTATGAAAAGAAAAGTTTTCTGAACTTAAGATTGTGACAAGGATCCTTGCAAGCCAGCACACTCTTTTTTTTTTCTTTTTCTTTTTTGTAAACTAAACAAGACACAGAAACAGTAAAAATGGTCAATTATAGAATCCGTTATCCCTTTTTCTGGAGAAAAAAAAAATGTTTTAGCTAAGATGCTCACCTTTTTCTTGTATTTTAAGGTGTAAAGCAGCTTATTTAAGCAGTATTAAATAAAGGACATTGCTAAGATACTCCTATAACTCATTGGACTCCTTTATGTTTCAGGATACGACCATTAACTGTTTAACAGCAAATTGGAATGAAAAAGATAGTTGGCTTTACAAAGATACAACTTAAAATTGTGCCATGCATTCGTATTTAGGATCCCTATAGCATGATGCTG
The DNA here is from genome assembly GCF_011125445.2 of Fundulus heteroclitus. Lineage (NCBI taxonomy): Eukaryota > Metazoa > Chordata > Actinopteri > Cyprinodontiformes > Fundulidae > Fundulus > Fundulus heteroclitus. The sequence continues at coordinate 35,198,699 of NC_046372.1, forward strand.
CCACCACCATGTTTCAAGGTGGGGATGGTGTGTTCAGCGTGATGCGCAGTTTTAGGCTTTTGACACACATGGAGTTTTTAACAAAGGTTTAAAAGTTCCCTTTTTCATCTCATCCAACCAGAGTATCTTCCTCCACGCGTTTTGTTCTGTCCTTTACATAGCTATTGGCCAACTGCAAACAGGACTTCTTATGACTTTCTATTAAAAAGGGCTTTCTTCCTGCCATTATTTCTGAGATTTTAAACTTCTACTGACTTCATTCTATCTATGGACAACAAGATTGCTGCATACACACTACTGTATTTTCACTTGGCTATGCACTGCTTTGAGTTGGTCTGTCGCACCACATCCCAATAAAATGCTCTTGACGTTCTGGTTTTTTTTTGTCGGTATTGTGACTTTTTTTTTCTTTCTTCATAACATTTCTTCATAACATTTCTTCATAAAACAGTCTGGCATCAATCTGTTTTTAGCCTTTCTAGGGCAATGCTTGGTAGAACCACCTACTGTTACCATGTTCCTGCTGGTCCCCACAGCATGATGCTGCCACCACCGTGTTTTGTTGTGGGGAGGGTATGCTCCGAGTGATGCGCTGTATCTGCCCCCACCCCACCCCATCCCTCACCCCCACTAATTCAAATAACAATACATTATGGTTTGAATGTCCCAAAATGATTTGCCAGGCACTGTAAAGATGTCACAGATAATCAAAATTCCATGAAGTAAAGTGTGTTTGTTTTAGATCGTCCAGTACAGTGTTGGGGGGTAAACAGATGCATTTCAGGCAGCTGGAATGGAAAGGATGAGGCACGAATGCTGCAGGATTGATGGGAAAACCGCTGAAGCTTTCGCTCACAGGCTCCAGCATGACGTAGTGCATCTCAGATTCCTGAGTTATTACTTAAAGATGTCTGCTTGTCGTTTCCTCTCTTGCTTTCAAGCACTCGCTGCCTATCACACTGGGTAAACCGGGGGCAGCGAATGGGGAAAATCCCTGTCAGTTCATTTGGAGCAGTTGCGGAGACATAAAAATGAAAGAAGACATATTTCACTGCAAATTGTGTTTTATTCTATTACGGCGACATTAAGCAAGACAAATATGATTTTGACAGGGTCTGAAAATAGCACGTGAAAGCAGACAAACAGGAAAAGCACATTGGTTTATTGGATTAGATGTGCGAAGGCTGAGGGTGTTGGAATCCATTCAGGCTGAGTCCTGAGTTCTTGTGGGAGCGGAGCTGGTCAGGACCGACTTTCTGTCTGAGCGAACGCAAACACGCACATTCCCTCACACTCAACACACACGCTGCTCCACTTCTCCACTCAGAAGCTTGTGAGTTCGGAGGAAAGTCGACGGAGAAATTTACAGAGGAAGTGAGACGTAATCTATGAATTAAATATATGCTCTGGGACTATGATTTCATTCAGGGGAAAGCCCATTCACTACCACCCCCTCCCTCCCTCCTTTCTCCTACTTCTGTTAGACATTAGTCCTCGCTCTTTTTCCCCACTGGTTAATGTACTTTAGACAACTTCATCAAGTCCTGCCATTTTTACATCTTTATTACTTCTGTTTGTGTCGCCACAGGTGGAGGTGGAAAACGGAAAGGCAGGAGCAAAAAATGGAAGGAGATCCTTCGCTTTCCCCACATAAGCCAGTGCGCTGAACTGGGAAAAACCATCGGTAGGTGTTTGTGCCCTCTCCTCACCTCAGGAGGGTGTGTTTCGGCTGTTGGTGCTAAGTTGTTTGCTTTTTTTTTTTTTTAAACTTTTGAAGACAGGGATTATGCCAGCATCTGTGACAAGCAGCCTATTGGACGGCTTCTCTTTCGTCTTTACTGTGAGACCAAACCCAACTTGCAACGATGCATCCAGCTGCTAGATGCAACGGTACGCATAAGCACACCCATTTAATTGACTTTTTTTCCCCACTCTAGGTTTTCCTTTATTTATTTATATGGAAAAGGGAGAATTTGGTAGTCCATATTTAAACAGTCTGAATATTAAGGTTGTCAACCTTGCCTAAACTTTACTATTATTCCCCTTCACGTATTCCTATTTTTAATGTGAGTTTTTGTCTTTTTTTGCTTTTGTTCTTTTTTTCTGTAAAGCACTTACAATTACCTTGGGTGTGAACAATGCTACACTAATAAACATGCCATCCACAGCCTCAATCTAAGGGTGTTTTGATTTAAAAAAAAAAAAAAACATGTCAGAAAATACCTTTACTCTGTTTTCTATCTCAAAATGTGCAGTAAGGAGATTTCTGTTTACTTACTCCAGAATAATCTAATCTGAGCATTTAGATTTTTAAATGTTGATGATAAAATATAGTGCAGAGCAGGGATCAGCAACATGGTTCCCGCAGGCACCAGGTAGCCCCCATGGACCACATGTGGTGCCCTCAAGCCTGTTCTAAAAAATAGCACAACCCTTCAGTGAACTGCATTTAAAATGCTATTTCATTCAGTTGCTCTTCCTTTTTAATCATACTTGTATTTACATAGATTTATAAATGACAAAAGCATTAAAAACATATTTATATTACGTAAAGTTAAGGTGAGCTTGGACTCTTGTAGTTCAACGGTCAGTACTGGTAGCCCTTCGTGTGACACAGTACCAATAAAGTAGCTCTCAGTTTCATAAAGGTTGGTGATCCCTGGTGTAGTCTTAAAAAAAGTAACACTCAATGCTCAATTTAAATTTTTCAAATGAACCACGTTGCTCAAATCAAAGACTGGTACTGTGTCCAGGTTGGACTCCTCCATGTTTTGCATTTATTTGAAAGGCTTCAGTTCAATTTGTTTATTCTTAGGCTAAAAAAAAAAAACCTATGGAAACATTACATTTTTTGTGTGTGTTTTGACTCGTAAAAAAGGCTTCCTGAATCTCTATCTATTTAAGAGAATTTCTTTTCAGTACACAAGTATTAGCATCAGGTTTGATCACTGTCAATATTTAGGATTATGAAGGAGAGTTGCACAACTGCAGTGCCTATTCCTAAAAAAAAAGAAAAAAAACAATAGAAAAGGCCAGTGTCTTTAGCAGCCAGTTTGTTCTCCCCACTGGCTTTAAGATTCTTGTCTATAATTCAGGCGTTGGTATCAAATATTTGGAGCATTCAGTGCAGCAGATCACCGTCTGGGTTCTGCTGCTGTTCCCCATTGAGCCTGTTATTCTCTTTCCCATGTGAGCCCTTCTTACTCCAACTGGCAAGGCCAACTCCTCGTTCTCTATAAACAAACCAGGATATGGTTCAAGAAACATATGATTAAAAATGGCTTTAAGTAATCCCACGACTCCAGGTTTTATTTCACAAAAAACAAACAAAAACAAAACAAAAAAACTCTAGAAGAAAGACAAGTATTTCAGCCTCCTACTGTAGTTTTTTATTTTTTATTACAACGTGGGTTTAAAAATACCATCTAATTTTCTGCTTTTACATTTTATTTATTGTGTTGTATCAGACTGTTTTGACAGTGGTGAATTTCTTGTTCTTTAGTTATTTAAATCTGAGTGACAGAGAACACCGTTTTCCCAAGGAAAGTTAATTTAATTTAAGATTAACTTAATAAAAAATAAATGCTAATTAGACAAATGCTCAACTGTGTATTCTTAGATCAATGTGTTCACTTGATTTGGCAAGCTACAACCTTAAAAAGGACCACTGCAATGTGACCAAGTGTTGCTGTTGTGGTATTAGAGCAGCAACTCAAGAACTACTTCCTTTCTTTCTTCAAAATAAGAGTCCCAACATATATCCCCATTTATTTGGAGGTCTGTGATAATTAGTGTTGCGCCGATGCCATTTTTTTGGCCCTGATACCGATACCTGATACCTGGCTGTCCAGTATTGGCCGATACCGATACCATCTGTTTGAAATTGATGTGTGTGTGTATATATGAAGAACTGCATACTACTTAGGGTAGTAGAACTTTTTATTACCTACCTGGAATGGGTGACAATAGTTGAATAAACTTTTGGCTCTCAAAGGCTAAAATAGTGCAACATTCGTGAAATTATAACATGTATAATAGTAATACAACAGTAAGACAGTAAAATTACAATAATCTCTTTTAAACCCTAAGTTTTGGCTCTCAAAGGCTAAAATAGTGCAACATTCGTGAAATTATAACACGTATAACAGTAGTGCAACAGTAAGACAGTAAAATGACATTAATAATTGAATAATCTCTTTTAAACCCTGAGTTTTGGCTCTCAAATGCCAAAATAATGCAACTTTCATGAACTTATATAACATGTATAACACTAGTCGGGAGAGAGAAGGCTGCGTTCAAGTGACGTACAAACATCAAAATGGTATCGGTGCCTTTTTGTTGGTACTCGCTGATACCGATACCACCATTTTACTGCTGGATCGGGGCCCCGTCCGATACTGGTATCGGTATCGGTGCAACACTAGTGATAATAGCTTTAAACTAAAACAGAAACTGAATCATGCTTCGCAAGACAGACTTTACCTTAATCAGAAATAATGCCCCCATTTTCATATCACAAGATGTGGCTGCACCCCTATCAGTTAGTGATTACACAGCGATAGTGCTGCTGTTGTGGGAATTAGTGGTCTCCTTTTATGTGTCCAAACAGTAATAGAGCTCTAGAAGCTCCAGTAGACCTCTAATGCTTTATCCGCTGTTTTAAGTCTGCCATCGAGTCTGAAAGCTGATGGAGTCTGAAATATCTTCCTGCAGCCACGTCTGGGTAGAGTCCGGTGCAGCATTTGTCCTGAGAAAGGTCCAAATGGCTCCCACATGCAGACACAGATTAGTATGTGGAGACCTTTATTGCCATTATGTGCTTATCAGCATTTTGCTCTAAGTCTTTTCTGTGTACCGGGAATCTCATATTTCACAGAATGATGAAGGAAACAAATCATTAAAACTTATTCCTCAACACTCTCCCCTCTGAAGCTAAACTCCTATCCACCATGTTTCCTCCTCAACCCATTAGGGATCTGGCGGTCCTATTTTGAACATTCGATGAACTTTGGAGAGTTCAGTCAGCTGCTTCTGCTTTTGTAAACAACTTTCCTGTTGACATGGTTACTCGTCATATCAGGTTCCCCAGACATAAAACCCATTGGATACAACTAAGGCAGCACAGAATCCATAAAAATAAAAGGCATCCTTTGTTAAAACGTTTCTACTTAAAGGTAAGCATACAAGGAATTTGTTACTGAATCCGATGGTGGAGAAAGGAGCATATTTAGTAAACTACGTGAATATGATGTAAGTTAGAAATTAAATACTGCCGCAAAATTGCTACAAATAACAGTGTTTTTATTAGAAATATTAAATTAAGTTAAACTAGGGTGAGCATTTGGATTGACATTAATTGGGTTTGAACTGGACCTGTTTGTCTTGTAGTGCTTTAAGAAGAAAACAGTTGAGAGTATTTGCTGTTTAACCAAACAGAACTGAAAATATAGCCTAATGGTAAAGACTATGTGTTCCTCTACTAAGTTCAGAGAAGATGAGGCTTTTCAACTCAACGCTACATGCAAAATATAATGTTACAGCTGCCAGATTTGTGAATGATTCACATTGTTCGCCCCTTCACGCCGACAGCGATACTGTTTTAGGTGTTCTATCAACCTGTAGAGACCTATTTTCCTCAAAATATCATCATTTTGGTCCTGTTGTACAATATTTTAATATTTGTTGGTTAAAAAAAATATTTACTGGGTAAAATTAAGAAACCAGTGTGGCACATTGACCCACTGCAGTCCGTCACAATGAACTAGCCATATCTGTTCTGTTTATATGCTCTGCTAAAAAGTTAAACCACTACAAAATCAAATCCAAATACATTTACATAACAAGTAAATGTTACACAGATCAAGATGGGCACATTGCAGCCTGACACACTGCTAGTCAGATAGGAGGTTAATCGCTAACATTTACTGCAGGCTAGTATAGTTTTCTTTACAATCAAGGGTGTTAAGCTCTACATGCCTAATGTCTCAAACATGCAGCCTTCCTCTCTTTCTTGGGGAAATGATTTAAAAGGTTATGATAAATTATAGTGTTGAGTTTTGATCAGAGGGTTAATATTGCTTTGCTATGAAAATCCACCCATCCAGCGCCTGTACCCGCTTATCCGTGCAGAAGCTCCAGCAGTCATTGGGCGAGAGGCGGACTACACCCAGGACAGGTCTGCAGTCCATCGCAGGGCTACTTCTATAAGAATAACAAATGTAGCTCTTCTCATGTATAGTCCCCCTGAAATGTTTTCTTACTAAAGGAGTTGTTGTGTCGGTTTAAATGACTGTATATTGACTCTGTGTTGCCTGCGATTAAAAATCAAACTTAATTTGCATTCATTTAGTTAGTGGAGGAAAAGTATAGAAAGTGAGTTAAAGGTTCTGTTGTGGACCTGTTTCCCTCCCAAATGCCCCGGGAACCTTTTAGGCATCCATAGCTATATGAAGTCTTCATGAAATACCAAGACATTACAAATAAAAATAGTCTCTCTTTAATCTGTCAAAAAAACAAGCTTTTAGTACATAGCCACAACAGCAGGGGTACCGCTATATACGGATGATTTTATAGAATATGGCTATTATGTTACATAGTAACCAGATTTAGACAACAATGTCCTTATTTGATACAAGCGTACAAGTATGGATGTCAAGCAAGTGTAAGCATTAGCCACTCAAATCTTGTATTAGCTTGTAAAAGGCAAAGTTAGATTCAGCTTAAATATCTAAAAAATAAAGATGGCATGGATTTTTTTTTTCAGCCGATAAAATCCATACTTGATGGCTATCTATAAATTTGCATTCTGTTTTGATGTACATGCTAGCTGATGTGTGAAATCAAAGACTTGTTTTCAGAAAAACCCTACTGAAAATGCGATTACCTCTAATTTTGTTGTTTACCCTATAAAGTCTGTAAATGTTAGCTCGACGTTAGCACTTGGTTTTGATTTACAACGAGCTGCGGTTTGAAGCCGAAGAGCGGCGTTCGTTGTTTTGTTGTAAAGCTCTCTTTATTCAAACTGCTTGTGAGCATCTCTGCAAAGGGCAGCAAAGGGAAACAGTTATCTGAGCGGAAGGAAAGAAAAGCAGCGCCACGCGTCAGTCATCAGACCAACTGTTTCAGTGAACTGTCCTGATTGCGCCGCGGTCTATAATACGCTTCGGCAGCGCTTCGATCACTCAAGCAGGCAGATCTCCTGGACGTTTACCCAGGTTGCCCCACACCCCACACACGTTCCCTTTTCTCACTCTGCGTCTAGACTAAATATCTCCCACATGACACATTTAAGTCTTTATCTATCAACAGTCGCCATATCTTTGTGGGGCATGTGACAGCACAGAAAGGACAGCATTGTTTCCCAATCCCAGAACACCCCACCACCTCTCCCTCCCTTGCTCTGCCTTCCTTTAACCACCCACTCCTGAAAGCGACCACCTCTACGAGAGGGAAACCACTTACACGCACTCATCCCAAACACACGCCGCAGCTAATTCTGCACTCAGCCCATGTGACCAGCGCTGACGCCTCGCTCATTGCTGGGTATTATTTAGCGGCACTCAATAAGCCAGGTCTGAGTGCGGCTCCAGCCGAGCAGATCCTCGCACGTCGGGTGATTAAATTACACCCCCCCCCCCCCCCCCCCACACGTGTGAGCTGTGTGCAGTTGTGAGGTTTGCTTGAGATGTTACGCAATTTTCAGTCGCCAAGCATTTTCAGAAGATCTTAGAAATGATGTTGGCAATTAGCGGGAAAACGAAGACGAGGAGGGGAAAGCCTGCATGCTCAGTTTCAGGAGAGAACGCGTGCGTTTGGTGCTTGGAACTGAGGAGGGGAATGCACTTGGGGGCATCCGGAGAATCCGCCTGCATCACAGGAGGGTGTATGTGTGTACGGGTTTGTGTGTTGGAACCCCACCGCTTCCAAAAAGCCAAAGGGGCGTCTCCTTTCCCCTTTGGCTGACCCCCCCACCGGCAAAGGGTGGGAGTCAGATCGCCGTTTTGTTGTTTGCGTGCTTGTGAGAATATCTCGGTGTGTGCGTGTGTGGGCATTATCAGTGAAACTTCTGATAACAAAGACTCTGTCAACAAGCACTATTCTCTTTGTTTGAATCATTTTCCAAAATGTTTCTTTGCACGCAATACATATTTTCCTCTGTATTTTTTTTTTTGTCAGTTGCTTTGTGGTTTTTCAATCGATTTCAGTCACTTAAGCGGTTGGGTTTTGCGTGCATTTAGTGTGCGGGCACGACTGTGTGTGTGTGTGTGTGTGTGTGTGTGTGTGTGTGTGTGTGTGTGTGTGTGTGTGTGTGTGTGTGTGTGTGTGTGTTGTAGTGGAAATCTGGTGACGCTGGTGTGACATACTGTGACACTCCAGGACCTCAAGGAATCCCACCGTGTTTACTGTGGGATTGCCAGGCAACGCGGACCCATGCTGGAAAAAGCCCAGCTAGTAGAAGGAGGGTGTGTGTGTGTGTGTGTGTGTGTGGGGGGGGGGGGGGGGGGGGCATCTTGCATCACGAACATCGGGTTGCTTACCGTGTCCCTTCGTAGAAATGAAAAGTACTGGCTGGGAAACACATCAGAGCACTTTCATGTTGCTGCCTTCGAGAAAATGTCCAGCGCATCGAGCAGTCAATAACCCGTTTGTCTCAGCGCCGGCTTATGTTGAGCACCAAGCAGAAAGCGGTGTGTGTGTGTGTGTGTGTTTATGTGAACACGACTGTGAGACCTACTGATGCAGACTCAGAGGTCTTTTTCACAGACAGACAGCATTTGCTTTATGCAGGATTCCTGTATTTTAAATTTTTTTTAATGTAAAACATCCATACATTTCCAGACTGAAATTGATGTATTTTCCAGACAGTTTGTTTGATATTAGAATATGAAACACAAACATTCACAATTAATTTATGGCTGATATTTCTACAGTGAGCAGGCTTTACATATGGCAGGGGGAGGTGTGTGTGTGTTGGGGGGGAGTGGGGGGGGGCAGCACACAAGGAAGGAGGAAGGATGCAAAGACGGAAAAGTGGAAGGAAACTAGAAAGGAATCGAGGCAGGGCACAATTGTATAGCACTGTGCATTAAACTTTCACATTATATTCCAATAGCATATATTTATGTTTGTGGTTATAATGTGACAAAATGTGGTAAAGTTCAGGGGGTATGAATACTTTTGCAAGCCAAGGTATGGATTAGAGAAAATGAACAGTAAAATTGAACCTGTGCACCCATTGTTTGTTCTTAAATGCTTTGAAATTGTTTGACATCTGATCACCCCAACATTAAAAAAATAACAATTCAGGTAAATTATTTAAAGAACTAAATTACATCACGCCGACAACAAATAGACTTCCGAGGGTACGGTGTTAGTTTGTCGTCTTTAGTTAAGTTAGTGTCATGTTTGTTTTTTTACACACAAAATGCCACAAAAATGAACTACTAATGTACTGTGACGGCTCTTCAGAAGTCCCACAGACATGTTTTATGTTTTTTTTTTTACTGTCTGGGAAAAAGTTAAGTAATATATGAACCGATCTGGTCCACATTTTTTATATGAGAGCCATGCTGGTTTAAAATTTGACCTCTCAGCACGGAAAAAAAAAAGTTATTACAGAGAGTAGCACAAGTCAGGACCAGGATACTGATATTAATACCGCCATTTGGATTTTTTTTTTTCTTTTAGGAAGACTATGAGGTTACACCTGATGAGAACAGAAAAAGCAGGGCGGAGCAGATCATCAAAACCTTTCTTTCAAAACAAGTAAGTTTCCCTATCTGGTATTTTCATACCTCAGAACCCTTTGAAGTTAATGCTTTATTGCAAAAGCGAAACTCCTGACCTTTGACCGAGGTTAATATAACAGTCTTGAGAAAACAATGAACTTTGTCGCAGAGATAATCTCCAAAGATGTCATTATTTAATGTGTTAATCTACCAGAAACTATATACTGAAAATGCAGGAATGCATGTCATTCACGGTTTCCCCTTTTTCTTTAAGTGGACATACATTGGGAGGGGATGGATTTGCGTGTGTTTTTGTGCATACTTGTGACTGTGTGTGTTTACATGTGTTGACGTAGTCACCTCAGCGAGTAGACATAGCGGAGGCTTTTGCAGAGCAATGCAGAGAGAACCTAGAGCTCAGTCCTTGTAAGGAGATCTTCGGCGAGTGCCGCAAGTGAGTCGCCATTCGTTCACTCTCACCTGTTTCTCACATGACTAGATTTCTTTCTACAGTTTCACGTTTTTTTTTTATTTTAGGCCACGTCATGTAATCAGAGGAAAGAGTTTTGACTGTGACTTTTGCTTTTGTCTTTTGCACCAGGGCGGTCCATGAGCACCTGAGTGGAGCTCCATTTTCCGACTATCAGAACACCATGTATTTTGACCGCTTCCTTCAGTGGAAGATGCTTGAGAGGTTTGTTGAAGTTTTGTTTCATCGCCTTGTGGAAAATAAATCCAAATGCTGAATAAAATGAAATCAGATCAATGTTCATTTTTAAAGGCCATGCAGAAAGCCAACTGTAAAGGTTCTGCAACAGTAAGGCGACTCACTCAACTTCTGTGCAGAATTTGGCTTGCTCAAGGTTGTGCAAATGAAGCTGTTGCATTGTTTACTTTAAGTCATATTTTATTTACAGGTTGTTGTGTAGTTTTTATGTATTTTTACAAAATATTGTTCATCTTTAGGAGTAGAGGTATGGTGTGAAATGCCAAAACATATACTGTCTCCAGCACCCTCTACAATTTGTTGAAACACCTGGTGCAGATATGAAACAAATACCTTAGAATAAATAATAAAGTAAATGAATTAATTAAATTTGGCAGCAGTATAATTTTGCACTGAAAGTTTGAACAAAATCCAGCCTTTAGTTTAGTCAGCGGGAGAACATGTATTTGTGATGCTGTGGGGTAATTTCTCTTCCAAAGAGCCCGAGAACTTGGCATTAAAACGCTGGGACATTTTAAATAAAATCTGGAAGCCTTCATCTAATACAGGTTTTAAAAAGTATCAACAAAAAGGGTTTCAATGTATGTTGCGGATATGAATTTGTTCAAAACACATTTGTTAAAACTTCCCAGTTTTCTTTACAATCTTCAAACATTTCAAGGAGTTTATGAGGCTGTGAAATCTACTACGACTCCCAGGCTACGTGGAAGAGAAATGAGCCCAGAGCATCACTTCTCCACCACTATATTAATTACTCTCATTGCCCCCATAACAAGTTAAAGTGCACACATACAATGTTTAAAATGTTGCTAAATGTTTCAGCGTGAGCTTCTGCTTCTGCAATACAAGATGGATGTGTTTGAAAGCCGTTGATATGTCTTTATCTGGGACGCTAATAATCTGAAGGGGGCTCTTTGTTCACATTTGTTAAGTGATGTTTTTAATGATATTATAGAAAGCAAACCTATTAATGCCGAAAAACAAGTGAAATATCTCCTCCGCCACATTTGTCATGTGGTTGATTCTGAGGAAAACCTGTATTTGTTAGATTCTTATTAATCTAAAACCGATTTAATCCTGCGTGTTTTAGACGTGTCGCTGCTCCGCCACACCTGAATCAAATCATGGCATGATCGCCAGGAGCCATTAAGGGCTGCGGCCACTGAGCTATATAATACACTGGAGTGCTGATTTTGCCGAAAAACTGAAGTCACTGGCCGCCATCTTGCTACTCCCTACTCTCACAGAATTCCATAGGATTTGGTTGCAACAACAAGCAGTTTTCTGGCTGTGTGAAAACGTTTCATAGGTAATTCTACACTCAGTGGATGTACTAACACTATCAACTACTAGGAAATTAGGTGCTGAAATATTTTACATGTTATTCATATTAAATATATATATATGTATATATAAGTATGTGTATATGTATATATATGTATACACATATGTAAATATATGTTTTTGTATATTGTTAGTTATATATTTATAAATGTTAAATATATATATTTAAATGAATAAAATGCTAACATATTTCAGCACATGACTTTCTCATTACTTGATAGTACATAACATAAAACTATAAAGTCTTAAGTCTTAAGCCTCCCCTGAACATGAGAAAATCCTCGTTATTCGATGCTGTAGCGCACATATTCCCTAGTCACTGGGGGGAAATAGGGAGTACCAATATGGCGGCTGGTGGCTTCAAAGCGACTCGTTCAAACAGCGGGTGATTAGCACTCCAGTGTATAATATAGCTCAGTGGCTGCGGCGGCCCTGTTAATCACCCATTTATTTGAGCCACCTGTGTGGAGGCAGGGACACACCTAAAACATGCGGGGCAGGGGTTCCCGAGGACCAGGATTGAAAACCCCTGTTGTAAATGATATCACAGGTTTGCTTTATTAAATACAGCGGAGAGTTTCCTTTAAATGCGTTTCATTTTTTATGTAGCTTTTGAAACCATATTTTGTGTATGAAGCATCATTCTTCATAAATATCCCCTAGATTACATAAGTGGAGCCCCCATCCTATATGTGTCAATGATTCTTTACGTTAGGACGCGATTTCAATTCAAGACAGTCTCTCATTATCCAGCAAAGAAGATATTTTATGCAAAACAATTAGCGAGGTCAGTTTGAAGTATAGGCAGCAGGCTTTCAAGGCAGCATTGATTGTATCTGTGTCTGGAAAGTGAAATTGCACTCAAGAAGCCCCACCCCTCTGTACAGGAAACCGAGGCAGGATGGTATTGAGTTCTGCAGATAATATCTCTGTCTTGATCGATACCACATAACCATCTATTAATGGATTTCGCTGTATCTGTGTTCTATCAGGCAACCAATCACTAAAGACACATTCAGACAGTACCGGGTGCTGGGAAAGGGTGGATTTGGAGAGGTAAGAGAAGCGGTTGGGTTCTAGATCCACACCAGTGGTCCCTCAACCCTGGTCCTCAGGGACCCCTGTCCAGCATGTTTTCGACATGTCACCTGACTCACCTGCATGCCATCAAGTCCCGCAGAAGCCTCTCACTCATCCACTCGCTTAATCCAGGTGTGTGGGAGCAAGGAGACGGCAAAAACATGCAGGACAGGGTTCTCTGAGGGCCAGGGTGGGGAACCACTGACCTAAACTATTTGGACCTTCCTGTAACACGCTGGCTATATTTTTGTCCTTCTACCCAGGTGTGTGCGTGCCAGGTCAGAGCAACAGGAAAGATGTACGCCTGCAAGAAGCTGGAGAAGAAGAGGATCAAGAAGAGGAAAGGAGAGTCCATGGCTCTGAACGAGAAGCAGATTTTGGAGAAAGTCAACAGTCGGTTTGTTGTGAGTAAAACTTGCTGAGTGTGCAATTTTGGCGCATCTGTTCTAGCACAGTTTCATGAAACACATTGTTTCATGTCCTTAGGTGAGTTTGGCATACGCGTATGAGACCAAAGACGCCCTGTGTCTGGTGCTGACCATCATGAACGGGGGCGACCTGAAGTTTCACATCTACAACATGGGCACGCCAGGCTTCGACAAAGACAGGGTCCAGTTTTACGCCGCTCAGATCTGCTGCGGGCTCGAGCATTTGCACAGGGAATCCATCGTCTACAGGTAGCCCTGGCATCGAGTGTGCCATCGAGCAACACCATTCCTCCAGTCTTTGTGTGAAAATTGACGATGGATGATTTTTTTTTTTTTCACGAAATTATTTCTTATTTTTAGGGATTTGAAACCAGAAAACATCTTATTAGATGATAATGGTAAGTTTTCTAATCAGATTTCTGATTATAATATATAAGGCGATTTAAAATTATAAATACCCTGAACTTATATAGTGTGTACTTACACTAACTATGGGCAAAAATGTCATATTGCTTTGGGGCTTTTAGGGATGTGCTGCACAGAAAACCTCTGTTCATTTTAAAAACAAGAATTAGGTGCACAAGTTTGAATTTACTGTGGCTTGTCTCTGATCTACGCAGATCCAACTTACAAGCTCAAATATAGACGTACTGCCCTATAAAAGTTTGTGAAATGTCCCTCAGCAAGTGGCAGAGCAACCACCTACCGTCAAAAAGATATAATTCTAGATAAATATTTGACCAGATCTCAACAGAACTGATATGGTTTATTCATAATTCCCACATTTTCATTAAGGTTAAGATCAGGAACGTTCCAGAAGTTTAAAATACTGGCTTGTTGTAATCAGGGGCAAAACCAGTTCTGATGTGTGTTCGGGATGCTGTTGGAAAATTCAACTGTGTCCCAGTTTCAGCAATTCAGCTGTTGGTTTACATTTAAGTTCAGTAATTCAGAGCTAGTCCTCCGCTTTCTTATTTTATAAACTTTTTGCAAGGCACTGGTACTATGTGTGATATCTGAGCCTGTATGTACAATTTTAATCAGGTGTAGATTAGAGACAGTCCTGAATTAATTTAATCCTGTAGATTAAATCTTTGTTTTTAAAATTCAATAAAGTTTTTTGCCATAAAAACTCATCCCACCCTCGGAAAAGAACGACTGAATAGCATAATTTAAAGCCCCAAACTAATATGACTATCCTGCTACAATTGATGGATGAAAATTTTTCACCAGAGCTGTAAGAAAGTTTTTATTTTCATTCAAACATGCTAATTCCTCATTATGAATTGTACTGTTGTTAGAATTAGCTTGTATTTCTTGGTTTTAGTAACGAATAAAGGTATGGGGCTCCTGTCCACATAACCGGCTGATGTACCTGCTATTTTGCCTCAGGACACATTCGGATTTCTGACCTGGGGCTGGCCATCAAAGTGCCTGAAGGAGAATTCATCAGAGGCAGGGTGGGGACAGTAGGCTACATGGGTAAGAAATAACTTTGCGAAAGACACACTGCTAAAATAAACTGTTCCGATTTAACCAGTCAAATCTCTGTGTGACTAGCTAAAATAGGTTAATTATATTCTCACAATTTTTTTGTAGGCCTATACTTGCTCAGATAGATTAGGTAGGATCTAATTTGTTATTAAGTTCATTTTGTTAGAAAAAAACTAAATTAAAATGGTTTGTGATTTGGCATAAACTATTACTTAGATAGTAATAAACTTTTGTAAAATCCATTCTACCAAGGTTGAATATGACGTTTCCATGACAACCACAGCTAAGTTGTGCTGTTCCTTGGCAACGAGTTCTCATGCTAACCAGTTTGACTTAAACATTCGGCAAAATACGGCTAAATGATGTAAAATGACCTGGCATAGAAACTTTCTCAACCACAATTACGGTCAAATCATCACTGAGCATTAGATTTAAAAACCAGCATGCTTGATTAGCATTTAACTGATATTTTGGCTAATATTTAAAACCACAGTGCAAAATCCTTTTCTTATGGTGCATTGGAACAAGTTATTCGACCATGCCAAGCTGTTTTTTTTTTAATTTTATTTTCTCTCCTTCCCTCCAGCTCCAGAGGTGATCAACAATGAAAAATATGCCATGAGTCCCGACTGGTGGGGGCTGGGCTGCCTCGTTTACGAGATGACGGCGGGAAGATCGCCCTTCCGTGCACGGAAAGAGCGAGTGAAGCGAGAGGAAGTGGAGAGAAGGGTGCAGGAGGAAGAGGAGGAGTACAACGACAAGTTTACAGAGGACGCAAAGGCAATCTGCAGAATGGTGAGGCTGGGTGGAAAGCTGTGTGTGCAGGGATATAAATAAATGATAAATAACCCGACTAACTCATCTCTTCACTTCTGCCATGCCAGCTGCTCACCAAAGACCCCAAGCAGAGGCTGGGGTGTAACGCAGATGGAGGAGCGGGCATCAAGGCCCACTCGTTCTTCAAAAGCATCAATTTCAAGAGGATGGAGGCCGGAATAGTAGCCCCTCCCTTTATGCCTGATGTGAGTGCTGTGCGCAGAAACGATCGATGATAAATGCTCTATTCAAATGTACTTGCGTGCTAATTTTCCTCTGAACCCTATTTGCCTCCGCCGGTCATTGCCCTCTCCCAGCCTCGGGCCGTGTACTGTAAGGATGTTTTGGACATTGAGCAATTCTCCACTGTCAAGGGAGTAAATTTGGACCAAACTGACAACGACTTCTACTCCAAATTTGCTACAGGCAGTGTTGCCATCCCATGGCAGAACGAGGCAAGCGAGACATCTCCAATGAATTTTGAGATCAGTAAATGGTGCCACTCCTCATGTTTTGACTTCTTCTACTGCCTCCTTTTTTAGATGATAGAAACGGAGTGTTTCAGAGATCTGAATGTGTTTGGGCCTCAAGGGACGAGGCCTCCGGATCTGGACTGGAATCAGCCGCCGGAGCCACCCAGACGTAGCCTGCTGGACAGGATCTTCAGGAGGCATGTAAGCGGATGCGAGCACGCGTCTGCCGGAGGACCCAGACGGGCACGGTCAAATTAACCCACGCGCCCCTTTCTGTCTCTCTCCCCTGTTCTCCACAGCACCCAGATGTGTCCATCTCCAACAGCCGTGTGCAGTCTTCCAGTGTAAACTCTGTGGACTCCATGTCCAACTCTGCCCCCTAGCGGCACAGTGACAGTGTGGGAGCTACTTAACCCGCAGACGCACTCACAAGAAGGGAAGGAGCTCGGGAGGGCTTTCCTGTTGCTGATTAGTCCGCAGCTGAAGGCCTGAGCAGCAGCTGGAGACAGCCTGTCTGAAAGCCTAAATGGTCAGCCCATGGGCAGGGTTAGGGAGGGGAGGGCACAGGGGGGTGGGGGTGGGGGTGGGGGGGGGGGGGGGTGTAGTGACCAGGCCCTGAGATCCTGGGCATTAGTAGTAGGACACTCGATGTTGTGGAGATGTTTGGAAATATTCAGACAAACCTTACTTTCCCTCAGGATTGTTGGACTACAGAACAGAGCCACTGTTGTTCTTGAACCAGAAAAGGAAAGAAAACAAGCTGATATTCAGGGGATTCACTGTATAATAAAGACAACCACAGGGAATAATGTTCGGGTGGGGGTGGGGGGGGGGGGACTTGGTGAACTTTGTTTTTCAAAGACAAAAAAAAAAAGGTTATTTTCTTTTTTTTTTCCCCCCCCTGTCATTTCAGTCTTGTAATTTCTGGCCTGTATCTTGTACCTATATCTCTCTCATCTCTCTGCTTCCCCCTTACGTGTCTCCATCTGCACAACTCTTAACTTATTCTTTCTCCATACTTCACCTTCCAGACCTCAGATCACTCCTAAACATTCAGAACACGTCACCTCAAGCAACCTCAACACACGATGTACATTGCCTTCGCGTACACTCAGGCCAAAGATTGCAGTTCTAGTTTTGTGATACTGTCGTCATGTTGAATTGTTGGGTTTTTTTTGAAGGTTTTTAGCTGTCGTGTAGAGCTACAGAAGGATCAGAATGCGTGATCCCTTTTATAGACTTTTCTTTCGATATGAGCCTGCAGACATATCATACAGCTTGGAGCACACACACACACACATACACGCATACAGCTGCAGTGCCTTCCAAAACTATCCATGCCTCTTGAACTTCTTCCCATTTTTTTTTTTCACGTTACAACCGCAAGCTTCTGTGGGTTCATCCGGGAGTATGTACTGTGGTTTTCAGCTTGATTTGTAACTAAATCTAAAAAGTGTGGCATGCATTTGTATTCAGTCCTCTAGTAAATATTTTATTGAACCACCTTTTGCTGCTATTGCAGTTGTAATTTTCTTGGTGGATGTCTCTACCAGCTTTTTCCACATCAACAGCCTGACAGGTTTGCTCGTTCTTCAAAGCTCATTCAGGTGTCTGTGAATATTTTTGCTTAAGATTGATAAATGGATTCAGGCCTTGAACACATGCACATGTTTTGATGTGAGCCATTCTATGTTTAGGGTCCTTGTCCTGCTGGAACATGACACTCCGCCGCTGGTCTCAAGTCCTTTGCAGCCTCTAACTAGTTTGTTTGGGGGGTGTCAGACATGCTCTGTATTTAGCTCAATTGATCTTTTCATCAACTCTGACCAGCCTCGTTGTTCCAGTAGAAGAAAAGCATCCACACAACATAAAGCGGCCCATGCCATTCGTCAGTGTGCGGATGGTGTCTTCAGGCTTATGTGCAGTGTTAGTTTTCCACCACACATGGTGTTTTGCATGTAGGCCACAGTTATAGATTTTGTTTTCATCTGACCAGCGCACCTTCTGCATGTTTGCTGGGTCTCATGAATGGCTGGACACAAACTTCAAATGGGGCCATTGTCTGTCGACATGTTGTCCCACCTGGGCTGTTGATCTCTGCAGCTCCTCCAAAGTCACTGCAGGCTTCCTGCCTGCTCCTCTTATTATCCTCTCGGCCTGCCGGTTTATTGGGACCCTTGCTGTGTCTTTCTACGTTTGCAGTTGTGCCGCACTCTGTCCATCTGAGGTTGATGGATTGAACAGTTCTCCTTGAGCTGTTGGGACATCATTTTATAACCTAAAGCTGCTTAAACATCTTCACAGTTTAATCTTTTCTCGTGTGTTTCTTTACTAATGTTCTCTAACAAACCTCAAAGGCCTTCACAAAACAGCTGCATTTATACTGAGATTACATTTTAAAAGGGTGGAATCTTTTTACCAATTACTGCATTTTTTTTTTTTTTTTTTAGCAAAAGTACAGGGGGCTGAATACAAATGCATGCCAAACCTTTCAGGTTTTTATCTGTAAAAAAAAAAGAAATAAAAATAAAAGCATGTATCATTTTTCTTCCACTTTTAAAGAATGTGCTAATTTGTGTTCTGTCACGCAGAATCCCACAGTAACGTTTGCGATTGGAACGTGACGGACATGAATAATTTTGCAGGGCACTGTTGATGAACACACTCAGCATTGTGAGAATCGTGTTGTGTTTTCATTGCATGGACAAGTTTAAGTATGGACAGCTGTATCCCTTTTTCGCTTCTGCATACCTCATTCCACCGACTCCGCCATCTTATATCCACACACGGACGTTTCCCTTGGTTTACGTGTCACTTTATATTGGCATAATGTGGAGTGTGAGAACTAATTAATATGCTGTACAGAAACAGATATCTCTCTTTTTTTTTTCTTGCTTTTTTTTTCTTTTGTTAGTTATCTGCACAGTCCCCATGGAGTGGCGAGGAACACATGCACTCAGCATGACTTACAAGTTGCACAATTGAAAATAACGTCATGCTGTTTTGTTACCAAATGAAAATGCTTTACCTCTGATCATTAAGGCACATTCTTGTACTGATACTGTCTCATGCCGCTTGTTTTTCTACACCCGAGACTTAAAAGTGTTCTTCTTGTTCTCCCTATGCCTTTTCCATGTAACCGATACTGCTGCATAGCCATTGCTGTCTCATGTACAGATTTTTTTCTTTTTTTTTTTATTATAGTTTGCTCGTTTATACTCAACCCCTAGTGCATTCTTCAAAATGCCTCACGAATCTAAAGGGTCTTCCTCTTGTTTTGTTGTGTCCAACTGTTACCTGAAGACACAGGTTACCCTATCTGAATCTCCTTTATTCAGCCCAGCTCCTCGGCATCAGAGCTGGGGAGGAGGAGAGGAAGGCACCAGAGAATCTCCACACTGAGAAGTGGCCTTCTCGCAGCAACGCAGCCAACTAAAGGGACGAAGAGCACTGGCTCTTCTGCTTGTTTTTAAGAATGTGGTGTATTCCCCCCCGTTTTAAGCTGGTGAAAGCTGTTCCATGCAGTAATTTGAATTGTCCTTAAAGATCTCACACAAGCCTGTTTTTTTTTTCCTCTTCCCTCTGCGTTCTTGACGCGTAAAAGAAAAAAAAAATCTGAATCAGACTGAAGTGCCTCCTTGTTAGCATGATTTCCAGACAATGCCCACACAGACATCAGCACTTTGTTTATTATCTGACTGTCATGCTCTGTTTGCTTCGCTGGGGAACACAAATACACATAGACTTACACAGTTTGTTGGAGGGGAAGGGACGGAGGAGTAGAAGACGTGGGGAGTCCATGAGGGAATTTTCCTTCTTAATGTGATGTACAGCGAAGTGCTGAGTGCATGTGAAAGCCAAACCCACTGTGTCAATCAAGTCCTAATAAACTCTGTATTATAGTTTGAATACTCAACTTTTTATCTGACTCTTTATTTTCCCTGAACTCTCTGTTGATGTGACCGTGAGTCCACATTCAAGCATATCCACGTGTTTTCAGACATTGACCTAATTTCCCTTTTTTATGACTGTCGCACATGTGGAGAGATGCGGTAGCGACCCTGGGGTCGCCGTACGTCATCATGTCCTATTAAACACAGCGTCAGTAAAAGGAATTATTTTTAAGAAGTAAGTATGGTAATAGTTTTTTTTATTTTTTTTTTTATTTCAAAATGAGGCTGATAAAGATGGTGTCTGCTGCTTTGATCCCTTTGGTTTCAAAGCCAAAGATGAAAATTATAAAACAATACTTTTAGCTTAGACTGACTTTTTTTTGTGATACTTGATACAAAAAATGTAGAATGTTGCAAAACAAACTTCAAGCAACCTTGATCCTACACCAAACTTTCCTATAGATTCTTTTAATTTTTTTGCATCTTTGTTATCAGTTAACTAGATACAGTCACATGAACAAATTAGGAGACCCTACGACAGCCTGTGTGTTTCTATACTTTATATAGACAGATTAAAATTAAATTAAAAAAAATCCAAACTGACGAAAAGCTTGAACTTTCCTGTAAAATGAACATAATGCCATATCTTTTATTTGTTTTCAGAAGTTCCGTTTTTTTTTTCGTTACACCAATTTATTTCTGGCTGAAATCCTACACACGTTCATCAAATCAGCTCCACATGATAAAAAACATTTATTTTAGTGGGCTGCTGACTGTTGAAGTTTGAGTAAACACCGTGGGTAAACCGTGGGAGTTTCAGGTGAAAGATACCCCTGAATGTCCTACAATGGAGGACATTTAAAGCAATTGCCTATACGCCCAGGTGTGCCTGGCAGAGGAAGTTTGTACTAAATGCAATCAAAAGTCTCCAAATACACTGAAATGTCATCATACTGTTGATGTGACATCACACAGCTGTACAATCAGAAAGAGACTGCACAGGTTTTACTTTCATGGGAGTTGTGCTCTCAAAGAAAAACACAAAGGCCACAAGTACGTTTGCTAGAGAACACCTACACAAATAGCAGTACTTATGGAATAATGTTCCTTGGCCAGATGAGTTACAAAATAAGTTTTTGGAGACCAGAGTAGAGGACATGTCTGACATATACTAATTACAGCGATCCAGGAAAATATACTCCTACCGACCATTAAGCAGGGGATCCACTGCAGGTGACCGGTTCACCATCACAGATGTTCCCTTCAGACGGTGGTGGATGAAAATGTGAGGCTACCTGTAAAAAAATGAAAGTTGACGCAGAACTGGAACCTGAAACATAACAGGAAATCCATCAAGGAGTGTCTCACAACAAAGAACCAGAAAGTTGTGGAATGACTAGGTTAAAGGTCTTAATCTTGTTGAGATGCTGTTGGGGTTACTTGAAAGGGGCTACACAGGCAAGAAACCCCTCTAACGTCTCACAGCTAAAAGTGAGGAACGGGATGCTTCCCACATAAAAGCTTAGATACCCCATCAGGTAGCTGGTCTCTTCCTCTGCTAGAGGATTCATTTCTACAGGTTATTTTTGCTCTTTTAAGTACAATAAAACCACTTTCATTTTCAGAGACAACAAACAGAAGACATTGATATATAAACATTTCCTAAAAAAAGGATATTTAAAGAAAATCTTTATTATTTCACATGGATCTAAAGCTAGATTTGGGTTTGATTATAAGAGCTACACAATATAAGAGCTACACAATCAGGGTTAAATATCACTGTTGAGTCTTTATGACACTTTCAGTTCTGTTTTGTGGTTTTTGAGCTACAGCCTTAAACCTTTGATCAGCTGATAAATTACCAGTTTGGATTGATATGTTGTTTGTAGCTTTCAATTAAACTTCATCATTTTAACTTGACATTTTTAGATCCAAATACTTGTTTTGTGTGTGTTATTGCTCAATCAACTTTTCTACTAAACTGAACAGAATAACTTCAGAATGGACATTCTGAACAAAATATGAAAACTGTAGACTCAGAAGTTTATGACCAGATGTAATTTTAACTACAAAGGTGGTCTGGACTCATCGCTTCCCTTCACCTGGACCGTCCTTCATGGTATTACAATGCATTTCATATTCAAGTGAAATAGGAGGAGGCTGAACCAAATCAAGATGTATTGCATTTTATATCCATCCATCCATCCATCCATCCATCCATCCATCCATCCATCCATCCATCCATCCATCCATCCATCCATCCATCCATCCATCTTCTTCCACTTATCCGGGTCGGGTCACGGGGGTATCAGCTTCAGTAAGGAAGCCCAGACTTTCCTCTCCCCAGCGACACGGGCCAGCTCCTCTGGGGGAATCCCAAGCTTCGCCTTTTGGCTCAGCCCTCTCTTCACCACAACGGACCGGTATAGCGCCCGCTTCACAGCAGACGCTGCACCAATCCGCCTGTCGATCTCCCACTCCATCTTCCCCTCATTCGTGAACAAGACCCCAAGATACTTGAACTCCTCCACTAGGGGCAGCACATCCTCCCCAACCCGGAGAAGGCACTCTACCCTTTTCCGGTCGGAGACCATGGTCTCGGATTTGGAGGCACTGATTTTAACCCCGGCCGCTTCGCACTCGGCTGCGAACCGCTCCAGTGAGAGCTGTAGATCACGCCCTGATGAAGCCAATAGGACCACGTCATCCGCGAATAGCAGAGACGCAATCCTAAGGCCACCAAAATGGATCCCCTCAACACCTTGGCTGCGCCTACAAATTCTGTCCATAAAAGTTATGAACAGAATCGGTGACAAAGGGCAGCCTTGGCGGAGTCCAACTCTCACCGGAAACGAGTCCGACTTACTGCCGGCAATGCGGACCAGACTCTGACACCGGTCGTACAGAGACCTGACAGCCCTTATTAAAGGGTCCGGTACTCCATACTCCCGGAGTACCCCCCACAGGACCCCTCGGGGGACACGGTCGAATGCCTTCTCCAGATCCACAAAGCACATGTAGACTGGTTGGGCAAACTCCCATGCCCCCTCCAGAATCCTGCTGAGGGTATAGAGCTGGTCCAGTGTTCCACGGCCAGGACGAAAACCACACTGCTCTTCCTGAATCCGAGATTCGACTATCCGACGGACCCTCCTTTCCAGAACCCCAGAATAGACCTTACCAGGGAGGCTTAAGAGTGTGATTCCTCTGTAGTTCTTCTGCATTTTATAATGTGTATTAAATCAAACGCTTTAGAAATCACAGCAAGAAAACCTTCTTGTTCTTATAGGACAGACTCTTTGACCTTTGGCTTTAGATTCACATTAGACAAAGCAGTGCAACACAAAAAAGAGGTCCATTAAAACAGAATTATTTTCTTGCCAAAAAAGAAAAAAAAAAGAGGAGTACTCATTCGATCTGGCATATAACCCAGTTTCCCTCCTGATTCTTTGTCTCAAAAGCACAAGAGCTCAACAGCACAAGAGACACGGGAGTTTTTCCACTGTATGATTGATCTTTATGGATGGTCTTAGGCTTGTTTGTTCCCATGTTGAACGAGGGAATCCAGCCAGAAGGACATGGGGTTACAGCTGAAGGTGACTTAATTTTCTCTTTTACTCTTGCCAGGGATTTAGTAGTGACCTCTTATTTGCCGCGGCGCTTGCTCTGACTCTAATCAGATGAGCCGTTTCCCTCTTCACAGGTTTCCAGTCCTCTAATCGCCCTCTGACAGCTTTCTTGACGTGCAAAAAGTTGAGACAATATTACTCTTAGATAACTTGTGTTTGTGTTGGGTGAAGTAAGCAAGGCTGTTAAAACACATACACAGCTTGATATAATGTGTTATTGTCAAACTTTAGTGAGGTATATAACTATCTACCCTTTTAGAAGAAACTCGAGAAACAGTAATGTTTAATATCAGAGGAATTGCAGTCAGATTGTCTAACTAAAGTGTCGGGAACATGTTGAAGTTGAACAAAGATTTCTGTGTGGCTGTGTTCAGATTTGTTTTAAAGTGGATCCCTTTACAAAGCATTGTTGATGCTTGTTTACTTCTTTTGCTTGTTTTTAATCTGCATAAATATGTTTAAAGTATAAGAAGAACCAAAATGTGAGTTTAAAATAAGTACTACACATATCAAAAGATTAGGTTTAAAGAGAGGGTTAAAAGAGAGAAAAGATACTGTGTGGATTTTCTGCCAAAATCAACACCAGAATAACAATTTTCAATTGTCTCCCAAAACACCATGTACAATGTGTTTGTTATTTAGACCTATAACTGAATTTATACTCTTTCCGTTGGTGATATTGTCTTATCATTTTTGTTTGTGAACATGTTACAACATAATTGCAGTGCTTGCAGCTTTTACGGGGCCCTCAAATAAACCCATCTTTAATCCTGGAATCACAGAATAAAGAGCAGAACAACAGAAGGATCCGACGAGGAACACTGAACAACAGAGAGATTTTATACTGAGGGAGAAGTGGAGAATGACACTGAATGCAGGTGAATAAATCAGGACATCATGTGAAGCAGCTTAGGTCAGAAGGAGTGCAATGGAGAGCCTGAGGAAATGTGTCTGATTAACTCCAGTAGCTGAACTAAGACACAAGGAAACAAACCAATGGTAAAAGACAAGTATTAACATAAAGGGAACAGACTAAAATACAAAAGGAACCGAATACAGGAAAAAACTCATATGGCAACACGTTGGATGAACGTCAGTTAAATAGTATGAATGTTGTGAAAATGTTCTGAAAACGTTTATGAATCTTATCTAATGGGATTCCTTATCAGATATTATAATGAATCTTATCTTCTCTTAATCATGTCTTAAAAAAGGAAAAACATAAAGACAACAACAACAACAAAAAAATCAAAACAAAAGAAGAATGTGACTTTTTTGTTTTAGATTGTTGTTGAGTCTCACCACACTCTGACCAACTTTGTCATAAGTTGGTCAGAGTGTGTAGGAACTTCTAGACACTCATACCACCTATTATTTAGTTACTTCCATAACTATATGGATATATATATATAGTAAAGGAAGTAACTATATATATATATATATATATATATATATATATATATATATATATATATATATATATATATATATATATATATATATATATATTTTTTTTTTTTTTTTTTTTTTTTTTTTTTATTTATTTATGATTTAAACCACAGCTTAATGACCAAAACATTTTTGTTTTGGACTTGGGGGAGTTCTGAGCTGTGATAAAAAGCACAATCTACAATTACATAAAAGTGGATATGAAGTTTTTATAAACTCAAATATTTAATATTTTATTACATAAATAACAACATTTTGAAAAATTATTCTTGCCTATAATTTAATGTTTGGAGCCCCACTTCTTGGCCGCCTCTTTCCGGGCCCGAGACAGCTGACTCGTTTGTCCCCCTTTGTCATTGGGGGTGGGTAGCAGTGAACTGAAAATGGTTCACAGGAACAATTCAAGAGACAGAACATCAATCTTTTTTATGACCATCTCAGTCCCAGAACAAAACCTGTGGTCTAGTTCTTCATCAAGACTTCCCACAAGTTTCAATGATCAGGAGAGAAAGTGCAAAGAGGACTGGTGAAAGATCCATCTCTCTGTACAATGTGAAATAATTTATGAGACGATAGTAAAGGTCCTTCTGGGAAAAGAATGCTTCACAAAGTATATACAACAAGGGTTACTTTGCTAAAAACGCATTGTTTTTTATTAGGGCTTTATCTACTTATTGGATCTTTCTAAAACAATGAATGTAAGATTACACTGCTGCAATAAAATATTAATTTATTTTAAGGCTTTACCAAGGTTGCTGATAAATGTGCTCAGTTTTTGTTGTTTTTTTGTATTTGTTGTGTTGGTTAGCCAATGAGTGGTTGCCTGAGACAGAATGTAGACACACATGTATCTAAAAATCCTTGTTGGTTTTGGTTTATTAGAGCTAGCATATATATACATATACATACTGTATTTTATGTACATATACACCACTTTTCTCAACTAAAAATAGAGGGCAGAGACTCCAGGAACCCAGTCAGAATATTCTAGTTGCTGACGTGTTACTTCCTGTAATGACATTGAAAATTTGCCAAGCTTATTCTGAGATATCAATCATTCTAGGGGGGAGAAATCAGCCACACTAAGAAAAATATCATTGCCCTTGAGTTCCAGAGTGATAATGCAGTCATGGACCATGGGGATGGATAGATGAGTCATTCAGGGTCTGGCCCACTGACCCCTCTCTTCTTGGTGCTCCCATCACATTAAGAAGGCGGTCTCCTCTGTGGAATGTTTGTTTATGTGTGAAGCTACGGGCCCGGGCACTGAACGTTATCTCACACAGAGTTTGTGAGTCTTTGAGAAATGCTTGTCATGTCCACGGGGTGACCTTGATGACATGGTCATTGGAACAGTTAGTCGGTTCTCCTGTTTATCTATCTGGTGATAGCAAGATGGCCTTGAGGGGAGAGCTCCTATATATACAAGAGCTCTCAAACCTCCTACAGACAGAAGCCTTAAAGCCTCCACAGCAGTCTCAGCTACTCAGCTGAACCTTTACAGTCCAGACACAGTCTAACCTTTTCTAAATTGTTTGCTTTCAAGGTTTGCAATTCTTTATTTGCTTTTGTTTTGTTTTTGTTTTTTCATTTCAAAGTGCCAGAAAGTCCTACAATACAAAATGCTTCCCGCAACTTTCAAACTGTGCGCTGGCATCTCCTATCGGCACATGAGGAACATGACAGGTGAGTGAGTGAATGCCATCGGACTGACAGTCAGAGCTGCTGCCTTGACCTACTTCTTTACCCCCATTTTACTCCATGCATGAATCCGCATTCTTTCCAACTGAGGTCTGCATGCCGCCTCAGATCCGAGCGACAGAAAACAAATGGAGAAACACAGGACAGAGCCAAACGTGTTCTTATTGCTTATTTTTTCTAGTGGTTTCATTTGCAAATATTATGTTCTCTTGCTTTCCAGGTCTGAGAAGAAATGCCTTGGCAGCCATCCATTATGAGCTGAACAGGCTGGCGGGCCCAGGTCCCAGTAACTGGATCAGCCAGGTCCGTCGACGAAGCTCTCTCCTCAGTGAGTTGTTTTTTGTTCTTTCTATTTTACTTTTATTTATACATGTAAATCTCTGTGATACATAGGTTGTACATAGGTTGTTTACATAATAGACCTGTTTTAAACAAAAAATAGAATATAGATTTGTATATAGAGGAATTCTTGGTTTTTTCTATTTGGCATTTTGGTGGGTTTTCATGCTTGCTTCATCAATTTATCTCACATATATATTTTTCCATGATACAAGACAAATATAATTGTGGGTTAAACCTCCATATTAAGAAAATGCCTCATTAGTGACTAATCAAAGTCAAATAGTAAGACTTCATTCATGTTTATTTTTATTTGCAGAAAAAGAATAACATTAGCTCTTTAGGATTATTGCTGGTGTTTTAAACAACTCTGAAAAGTGTGGTTGAAAAAGATTATGTTTGAATATATTCTCTAGTTAATGTCCATTGGTGACTCTTTGTGTTTGCAGAATCCCGGTTGAGGTCCCGGTTCAGAAGAGTTAGGCTGTGTTAATACTGACATGTTACAATGTTACAGTGTTGCTAAAGGGTTTAATATTTATGTTTGATACACAATAAACCATTTTCTGGGCAATGTCTTAAAGGCACAGGGGACATATTTGGTATAGTACTCTCTGTCTTACTGTGAACTTATTCTACTGTGCATCTCATAATCCCATGCAGGCTTGGAACACTGATGTCTTGCTAGTGCACTGAATTAAGCATTTTAGCAATCATTATAAGACCTCCCATTTTTAATAGGTTTACAAAGAATTAAACCTGACTCAAATGCATCAACAGTAGGACATACAATAAATAGACTCTGCATTGTTCGTCATTCATGGCGACCTTAAAGTTAAATATTTTTGTCTCCCTGTTTCCAACTGACCAATTTAAACTCTCTGTAAACTGATGGTAGATTATGTCCTTGTAACGTTAAATAACTGTGTGACTTTCCTGCCTAATGCTCCATTGGCTGTCAGATCTCTCTATCTAACCATTTTGTACCTTCCTGAACAGGTGATGAGGAGCCTCAGAGAACATCCAACATTATAGTTCATGAACATCTCAACCACATTTTTAGCCAGTCGAATTTAACCATGGATTAATTAATTAGAAAGTAAAAAAAGAAGAAAAAAAGAAAAGAAACGCAAAAAACCTTTTCATTCCAGACTTTTTGAGGTTCCCTGGAACAGTACCCTCCTGCACCTGAGTATATTGTAATAGAAATTAAATAAGAGCAGGAAAAAAATCCTTTTCCCAGGTTCTTTAGGCTACATACTCAAAGAATAGTGCTAAATGTTCTAAAGAAAATCTGAGATATATTTACCGAGTTACTGAGTTAAATAAAAATAAATCAGTGCAACCAGCCTGAGTGACAATGAAGTCTACTTAGTCTTTGAGTATAAAGTACACAGGTGGAAATACCTCAGTGTTCTATGGTGAAAAAATCTGTAAAGAGTTTACAGGAGAGTTTCTATAAATAATAATTCATAAATAGATGTGAGATAAAATGGTAGCTTCGACAAGTTATTTTTCATGTGTACTAAAAAAACTATTTATTTATTAAAAGAACACACTTGATGTTCAACATAGGTTTTTGGGAGATATACAATTTCAACCTGTGTAAGTTGTTTTGGACATAGTAGTAGGTGGAATTTGGGGGATTTTTCTTTTAACAACAACACGTGTTTGTTTTACTAATACCTGCAACTGAATGATCTTAAATGCCAGATTATTAAAGAACTAGGGAATGGTGTTACATTAACAACTGTGTCATCAGCATAGAGATCGAAAGACGGAAGATTCTGAGTCACATCGTTAATTTTTTTTTTAAAAGCCTTGACTCTAATACATAGCCTTGATTTACACCTTTTATGCCATTTAGCTGGCAGGAAGAAAGATGACTAAATTAAAAAACTCTGCTTATGGCCAAAAAATAAATAAATAAATAACATAAAAACCACCCATCTAGTAAGTTTGAAAGAACTATATCTAAAAGCCATTGGCATGACATATGATCTACTGTTTCAAATTCTTTTGACAAATCTATCAATAATGCATGCATTGCTGTGGTTTGAAACCACAAAGCTACAAAACTTGCATCCTATGTGTTTTACTAACATGGTCTCTGTTTAAGGTTCTCGGATTCAGGAAGAGGAGGGATACAACGAGGAAGAGATATCATATGTGAAGCAAGGTGAGGATGCACTGCAGAAAGCCATCAGCATCCTCAGCGAGCAGGACGGCTGGACCGTGGAAACTGTCGCTGTGAGTACCATGGCAAAGCAGAGCAGAATAACATTTAATTTAAATTGACTTTAGATTAGATGGATACAACTCTCTAATATAGGTAATGCAGGTTATGTTCTACTTGCCAAGGCAGACGATTGTTGAATCTCTTCCCACGTTTTTTCAGGCAAACGGAGATAAGGTTCTGAGCAAAGTCTTGCCAGACATTGGGAAGGTGTTCAAACTGGAAGTGGTGCTGGAGCAACGTCCTGACAACCTTTATGAAGAGCTGGTGGAAAAAATGGAGCTAATGGGAGAGTGGAACCCCAACGTCAAACAAGTCAAAGTAGGATAGATTTTAAATGGGGATTAAGGAACTGTCCAGAGCACAGATCTTAAACTCAAGGTCAATTGTAACATTTTAAACTGGGATATTCCAGATCCTTCAAAAGATCGGACAGGACACCATGGTTACCCACGAAGTGTCTGCAGAGACGCCAGGCAACGTAGTGGGACCGAGGGACTTTGTGAGTGTCCGCTGTGCCAAACGTCGAGGCTCCACCTGCTTCCTGGCCGGAATGTCTACTCAGCACCCACAAATGCCTGAGCAGAAAGGCGTAATCAGGTAAATTAATGAATGTGATCATCTGCTTTGTTGAGATGTACTGGTACTGCTTTCAAACACCAAATTGGTATCCAAATGTGTTCACATTCAGCGTAATTTGTGACGTTTTGCAGAGCCGAGAACGGGCCTACCTGTATAGTGATGAAGCCTTGTGCTGAAGACCCAAATAAGACTAAGTTCACCTGGTTACTGAGTCTAGATCTGAAGGTATATGATATAGCCAACACAAACATTAAAGTACAAATGGGAGTCTGTCTAACACACAATTTGTCATTGTCATCCGCAGGGCTGGATCCCAAAGACAATCATAAACAAAGTGCTCTCTCAGACGCAGGTGGACTTTGCCAACCACCTCAGAAACAGAATGGCCAATAACGATTCCATGGAGATGGCTCACGCCTGCTGACACAAGATGTCCTTTGAGTCAGCAGAGAGGGAAACCTCTGCTCGTCAGAATTCTCATTCTAAATCTGCTTAGAGACAGTAAAAAAGTAGAAACTCCAGGAAGTTTTAACAAGATCCCGGGAATACTGTGCTTTTCTGAAATCTTGAGAAAATCTCAGCAATTTTGATGAAACAGATAATGAGTAATAATAGATCAGCACAACACCATCGCCGATGAGACTTGCACCTAAGAATTTCAAAAAAGAAATTATTTTAGCCTACATATGTGCACTGTGTGCACTTTTCCCTGTTACTGGTAGTTGCCAAGTAGTGAAGAGAGTTTTGATATACGCCCTCGTCAAAATTTGTGACATTTTCAATGTCCATTTAAAAACACAGTTTAGATATGCCCAGATATGTCTTCAGACTTTTTGCACTTAACATTTAATGGACTTTACATTTAAAGAATGCAAGCACTAAGGAGGAGTGCCCTAAATGAAATACAGCCTATTGACTGTTGTTCTTAATAGCTGCTATACTCAATATGTGTCATACTGTGTTGATTTTAAGTCTTACCCAGTGTTTAGCACTTGGATCATACATTTCTGTTGAAAGAATTTGAGGCTCCCGACAGTCACATAATTTACCTCCTTACAAAATACATGTAGTTTATTTCTTTACAAACCCAACTATCATCCCTCGTTGACGAGTCTCTTTCAATATCGACCTAATTATCTTTCCTTGCCCCTGTTGTGGAATTGCACTTTTATTTATTGATTTTGCATAGCTGCATGACATTACAGCAACTGCTGTGTGTCACTGATATTTATGCTTTCAGAGAAGAAGTTTAAAAAAAAATGATTGTATTGTGTTATATTAGAACTGGAATAAAATCTTGTTGAACATGTATCTGGTCGCATGCTCAGTTTGAAATAAAAGACAACAACACACACCCATACACATGTTACAAACTGAGTTTTTGGTTTCCTAAGGGATGCAATTAATATATATGTGATACAGTGCCTTACAAAAGTTTTCACACCCCTTTAACCTTTTGTAGGGGTAGGGGTAGGAGTTTATAAGTTCTCACTTCTTCCTACCCCGTTTTGAGCATGATATGTTAACTGAAACAAAAAGCTGTATTTTCTCTTCTTTCTTATGCACTTCTTGTTACTGTGCACTATTTTATTTTTATATTTGTATCATGTTCGAATAAATAAATAAATAAATAAATAAATAAGTTTGTCACGTCACAACCACAAAATTCAATGCATGTTCACGTGGACTTCAAAAGTGGAAGTCTGTACAAAAGGTCAAGTATTTGTATTTAACTGACCTGAATCAAAAGGATCCCCCTTTCTGGCATTATGAATTAATTAATTTGGGGTATGTGTCTACCAGCTTTGCACATCTGAAAACTGACATTTTGTCAATCCTTCCTGAAAAAAATTGCTAAAGTTCAGTCAGATTAAATGGAGGGCGTCTGTGAACAGTGATTTTATTTTATTTTTTATTTATTTAAATCTTGCTACACCTGATGAAGAAAAGCATTACCACTGCTAAATGCTACCACTTCAATTTTGTTCTGTGGTGATGAAGAGTTCAGGGAAATGTAAAGTCTTGTATTAGCTCCACACAAAATGTTTTGCATGCAGGCTGGAAAGTTCAATTTTGGTTTTATATAACTAAAAAAACTTATTTTCCATGTTTTCCCAGTCCTCTGCATGGCTTGTGGCTTCAGTTAAACTTTAAACAGGACGTCCTCTGGCTTTCTTTCAATAAGGGCTTTCTTCTGATTGACAACTAGTACAGCTTCCCCCACGTGAGCTGTGGCGCTCTGAAGCCCCTGTCAGTTTAGACGGGCAACCATGCCTCGCTAGGTTTGCAGTTGTGTTCTACTCTTTCCATTTGTGTTTGATGGATTGAACACTTCTCTGTGAGACGTTCAAAGCATGTGATATTGTTACAGCAACATGCTTAAACCTTCTCCAGAACGTCATACTACATCTACCCGCTGTTTTTTTTTGTTGTCTTTATTATGTTTTTTGTTCTCTGAAAAACATTCAAGCCCTTCACCGAACAGCTGGATTTACTCCTAGAATTAAATTATAAAGAAATGGAGTCCATTATATGACATCTGAGGGTATTTGCTTGCACTGGATTTTATTTGGAGTAAATGGGGATGAATGCAAATCTTTGCCAAACTTTTCCAATTGGTATTTGTTAAAATAAATATTGAAAATGGCCCACCCTTAGTCTCTCACGTTGCATAAGACAGACAAAAACAAATGAAATACACAAACTTCTGTGGTTGTGACATGACAAAATGGGAAAAACGTAAGAAATGAACTTAGAATGAAAGCCTTGGAGCTCAATTTGGAGACGTCACATCAATTTTTAGGTAATTCTTCTCAGACGGAAAAGGAAGAGGAAAAGTTTGGTTTTTTTTCCCTCAAAATCCTGCCGAGAGTTGCTCATAAAAAACACCGTCCTTCTTTGTGATGGCTTTTCAGACTACCAGTTTGCCTGGAAGAGCAGGTGTCTGGCCTTTCGGATTAGTCAGGAGCCCAGCATAACAGTTCAATATGAGCCAGCAGCACATTCCCCACCATCAAGCAACACCCCTTCAAATCTGTCCCTCGTTACTCCCAGTTATGTAACACGTTGCCAAATTTATGTAGCTTTGTTAAATCTAAAAAAGGTTTCATTAATGGATCATTCTCTTGGACGCAGCATGGACAAATTAGGCCAGAATGAGTCACAGTACAGGACTTTCACTTCCCGTCTCACAGAAGTTCTCTAACATCCTATTCCATATCTATGTGATTATGTTGTATCGCAAGAGCTCAAAAATGTTCTTTGAAACGGGAACTGAGATATTGAGATTATCAAATAACTGGGTTCCTGACAAATATGTGGTTTGATATTTACTCCTGCACGTTTAACAAGATGATAGTTAGATGCCAAGTCCCGTTTTATGCAGTACTGTTCTTGAAAGAATGTTCCACAGGAAAATGACTGACATTTTTTTGAAATGCCTCAAAATCAAAGCATAAGCAGATGTGGCCAGAGTGGACGAGATTCACAGAACGTGTTCCATCACTGGCGCGGTGGTGGGAAATGTGAGGAAAATCTGACCCTGGCGCAGAAAAGGGAAATCATTTCTCTGCACAGAAGTTGTGCAATGAGACCAGAAAGACAAAACAAGCAATCTGGCAGCTATGCTAAATCCTTGGCACTGATACCACCATTGATTAATTTATTGCTGTTTTTTTTCCCCCAGTCACGAGGCGAATGTGGGCACAGTCAGAGAAATACATATTATTGAAATCCCTTAAAAGCCTTGATAAAAAGATAAATATCTTATAGTAAATAGTGAATATACTGTATTATAGGCTGCATGGCGAAGTAGTTGTTAGCACAGTTGCCTTGCAGCTAGAAGGTCCTTGATTTGAATCACTGCTTGGGGTCTTTCTGTGTGGAGTTTGCACTCAGTTTCACCCACTGCATGTGTAGGTTCTCTCTGGGTACTCTGTCTTCCTCCCACAAAAAAAAAAACCATGCATGCGAGGTTAATTTGGCTCTCTGAATTGCCCGCACGATTGAGCGAGCATGCATGCTTGTCTTGTGATGGACTGGTGACCTCTCCAGGGTGTGTCTGTCCTCTTGCCCCATAAAAACTGGAGATAGGCACCAGGCCTCCTCAACCCTGCACAGATAATCAGGTTTTGACCATGGACAGATGGATGGATGGATGGATTATCTTATATTTAAAAAGATAGTTACTAAGCCCCATTACTAGTGGACTGTAATTTTGGGCCCCATGACAAAAAAATCAAAATCATCCCAAAAGTTCATAAATAAATGTATTTTAATAGATTTCTGTTTTCTTTTTTACACAAAACGAAAACACCAAGAGTTATTTTCTGAAGGTAATGTATTAACTGCTTCTAGCCTTAGCAGAACCTCACTTCACAATGCACAAGTATGTATCCCTTTAAGACAAGAAAAGAGCCATCATTTCATATCAAACTCCAGAATCCAAGTTATAAAACAGGAGCGCAAGCTTTGAAAGATGCTGGTTAATACAGATCTCATTCGTCTGTTAAATCATTGAAGTAAAGCCTGAAAAAGTCATTGCGTTTTGGTCATAGCTATCAGGTTTTGACCATGGCAACCCTGCACAGATAATCAGGTTTTGACCATGGACGGATGGATGGATTATCTAATACTTTAAAAAATATATTTTTTTTAGCAAAATGGAATAACTATGCAAATAGCATAGTTACTAAGCCCCAAAACAAGGGTGTGGCCTGTAATTTTGGGCCCTATGACAAAAAAATTTAAATCATCCCAAAAGTTCATAAATAAATGTATTTTAATTGATTTATGTTTTCTTTTTACACAAAACGAAAACACCAAGAGTTATTTTCTGAAGGTAATGTATTAACTTCTTCTAGCCTTATCAGAACCTCACTTCACAATGCAGAAGTATGTATCCCTTTAAGACAAGAAAAGAGCCATCATTTCATATCACACTCCAGAATCAAGGTTATAAAACAGGAGCGCCAGCTTTGAAAGACGCTGGTTAATACATATCTCATTCGTCTGTTAAATCATTGAAGTAAAGCCTGAAAAAGTCATTGCGTTTTGGTCATAGCTATCAGGTTTTGACCGTGGCATCCCTGCACAGATAATCAGGTTTTGACCATGAACAGATGGATGGATTATCTAATACTTTAAAAAAATATTTTTTAAGCAAAATGTAATTATGCAAATAGCATAGTTACTAAGCCCCAAAACAAGGATGTGGCCTGTAATTTTGGGCCCTATGACAAAAAAATTAAAATCATCCCAAAAGTTCATAAATACATTTATTTTAATTGATTTCTGTTTTCTTTTTACACAAAACGAAAACACCAAGAGTTATTTTCTGAAGGTAATGTATTAACTGCTTCTAGCTTTAGCAGAACCTCACATCACAATGCAGAGGTATGTATCCCTTTAAGACAAGAAAAGAGCCATCATTTCATATCAAACTCCAGAATCAAGGTTATAAAACAGGAGCGCCAGCTTTGAAAGATGCTGGTTAATACAGATCTCATTCGTCTGTTAAATCATTGAAGTAAAGCCTGAAAAAGTCATTGCGTTTTTGTCATAGCTACCCCACCTTAGCGCTCAGAAAGCAATGACGTAATGACTTTAGTCTTTGACAGGAAACCACAATTCCCAGGATGCACTCGCGATCGCTGTGGCTACTGAACGGGGGAAGGGAAGCTGAGATTGGAGGGAGAAACAATCAGAAACTCAGGTACTTTTTATCAACGCTTTTTTTTTATCGTATAACGAGGCTGGACATTCAATCGCGCGTCATATTCTCAGCGCATTTAATAGACAACAAAGACCGAGGCTGACGCAATAAGCGCCTTGTGGTTGGATTTGGAGATCGCCTCCATCTCCGTTACAGTTCAGCAGAGCCGCAGCTAGCCCCGTCAGATAGTTAGCCTGGCAGCTGGCTTTCTCTCCCCCTGTACGCTAAGTGGGAGCTGGCTGCTGGACGCCGCGTCATATTCACGTCGAAAATTAGTTTGGGGCTTCGCTAAAGAGTTTCAACCGATTTGCATGCTGAATACGGCCGTGGTTCCGCTCTCGGCGTGAGTTAAAGCTGTAGCTGCGTGTCGGGGGCAGCCAGCGGGGCTGCTAGCTCCCGGGTTGCTACAGAGACTGGTTGCTAGCTGACGGCGGAGCGCTGATGGAGCCGGAGCTGGAGCTGCGCCGCCTCTGTAGGAGGATGCGTTCACTTTTAAATGATTAACACATGTGCAGCAACTGTGCTGAGCTGCTGGTTCAGGGAAAATGCCGAGAATAATAAGTAAGAAAAAAAAATATCTTGTATTTGAAGAAAACTGTAAGCCGCTGAAACAGTCCAGATATTTAGACATGATGGAGGAATGTGAAGCACAGCTCCAAAGTAAAGCTACTAGAGCTGGTGTATTTTTTGTTTGCATGATCAGTTAATATTGATATTTTTTTATCAGTACGGGAGGTTATTTTCTTTATCTTTAAACGTAAAACATAATTTTTGAAGTATTTGCATCTAAATTCATTTGCTGTTGTAATACTGCACATGTAATTCATTGTTTGCACTGCTGGTGTTCTCCTTAAATAACTATTTACTTTTCCATCTTTATGTCCAAGGTGGGGGGGAATAAAACGCTCATACTTCTCTTATAATGTTTTGAAAACAATATTAGTTACTAGCTGTTTTGTTTAAGGCATGGGTGTCTAAACGTGGTGCCACAGGGCCCGTAATGTGGCCCCTTAAAATAATTTTGTGTGGCTCTGTCTGCAGTTCAAGAATGGTCTAAGCTGGCCCTCCAGCAAATGGGGCTGGTGATGCAGATGGACACTTTTGGTCATTTTTTTATTTTTTCCCTCCAGTTTTTAATGAAAAAAAAGTATGTTCTTTTCATTTAGTCATTTATTTGAATTAGGACAATGCACATTCATCAACAAGTCAGCTTAAAGCATCAATGTAGATATGCCAGAATTAGCACAGCAGCGAATTTGCATCCGCTGTCCTAAGGCAGGTAAGAACAGTGGACAATAAGACACTACAGGAGAGAACAGAGTGGACACAAACAGATAAGATGCCAATAACATACAATTAGGTTAACAGGCCCAAGGAAAGAGATCAATTCACCTGTGTCTGATTAGTTTTCAACCATTGTTTCAAGGAGATTTTAAAACTAATGTAGGTTGCACAGTCCACAGCATGAGCTGGCGGTGTGTTCCATAACTTAAATGATAAATGTTCAGCGAAACATAATGTGTTTATCTCTTTTAACGGCCATGTTTCTGTGCATTTGTTTTAATCTCCTAGTAAGCAGAGTCACAAACGTTCAGCCATTTTTCTTCTTCTCAATAACAGACTTAGACACACTCACCTAAATACAGCAAGGGTCTTAGAAGAAAGTTCTCGTTTTTTGCTGCTGGGAAAAGACCGAAAATGTTTTCTTGACCAATAAAAGAGAAAGCATTTGTCGAGCAGCCCTTTTCAGACCTACAATTCTTTATTTCTATTTCATTTAAATATTACATGTTTAATTTATTGGGAAATGGGTACAAAAAAAAAGTAGCACAAGCGTTGGAAATTGGACAACACTTGGGGTAAGAAATATGGCTCCTGAGGGCTTTCAGCTGGGGAAATTGTTGGAACACCCCTGGTTTAAGGTGTCGTGACAGTATGAGATTCTCACTAACATACAGCTGTGTAATAATCCCACGGTATCACAGTATTTCCAATTCAGAGCCGATCAAAACGGTCTAATATGGCTTTAATTTAACATTCATTATTCCACTTTTGATACTGTTATTTGGAACATATTCATGCATTTCATCATCTGGATTCTGAGGCACACTGTCGACTGAAGCAGACCTGTAGAAAACCATCAGACATCTGTCTACTAGCTGGTTAAATAGTCAGGCTATCTGCTGCGGTGGAGTCTGCAGTCAGCTGCCGAACACACGTACTGAGAGACGGTGGGACCTCGTCCGTGCTTTTCACAGTCGGATGTATATCTGAACAGCTGAATCTGTCGCTCTTGAAAGCGAGAGAAAAGCGCGTTGTTGTTCCCAAGCCGGCTGATCCGCCGCGCGCAGCAATAGGTGCGGGAGGGGGGTCACCACTGCCACTGTCTGCTTTTTAAAACTGGAGCAAACCTAAGGTCACTCTGGCGTTTTCTCTGAGAATAATCTTGATAGATATTTATAGCAGTGAAATTTTAAAAGCTTAATGTCCCCTGATACTGGCAGCATTCAGTGTACTAGTGGACTATAAGCTGCTTCCTTTGTCCCGTTGTGTCCCATGCATGCCTTTTTTAATTAAACTCGTTGGATTGAATTATCTTCTTCTTTTTTTTGCTGAGTTTGTTTTAAGCCTTCATGTTTAGGTTAAATATGTTGGTGTTCCTCCGATGCCATGGTGTAATTACTGTTCTTCCTCGTCCGTTTCAGATACTGCGCGCCTCCCTCCTTAGGAGCTGGGCCGGACGAGAACCCCTCTACATGATCCCCGTGGCGGTTCCCCTTCTTCGGCTTCTCCGCTGCCGCCGCTGAGCTCATCCAGTAACGCAGCTTTCGACGAACTGCCTTCGCTCTGGGTGCCAGAATCATGACGATTCTTGGACGGGGAGAGCCCAGGCCGGAGAAGCAGCAACATCATGCGGCTTCTGTTTGCCTGTGGTGGGGCTGAGGGGTGGGGGCTGAGCCGCGGAGGAGAGGAAGGAGGCAGGCTTTCATGACACTGGGCGCTGCTCTTTGTGGCGATCCCGCTGACTTGCATACGCACAATCGAGGCCTGTAAGGAAAAAAAAAAAAAAATAATAAAAGAAACGCGTCTGCCGAAAAGAAAACGACGAGATGATCCGGACAACATGGACCCCGGTGGCGTTTCTGTGAAATGCGGACGTTGGCATGAGGATCTCTGCGCATGTGAGGAGAAAATGAGCAAAGCCTAGAGACTCTCAGTCCCTACAGGTGTGCACTCCCAGAAAGCATGCTGCTCTGCGCTGCCGCCCCCCCGGTCCATCATCTTTCGTGACTGCAGAAGCCTTTAGGGGCCGCGATCAGGAACAACCTCTACAGTCAACACGATCACGTGCCATGGAAGAAAACATTGACGTCACATCGCACACAGAGGTACTTTGATTTCCCTTCTCTCCCGTCAGCAGCGTCCGCCTTGCTAGGCCAACCGCACAGACCTCAGGATTTGTCTGCTTTGGCCGTATTCGGAGCGCCTCCTTCCAAAAAGGGGGAGCTTTTTTCTTCATTGACGTAAACGGTTCAGAACTGTTTAGGATGTTTCTGAGCAGGTTGCCAGTCAGCTGGTGTCCCGCTGCCTCAGCTGTTATCTGTGGTCAGCTCTTATCCCTATAACTTGGTTTTGTAGCCATAACGTTACCTCCAGCCGCCTGGCCTCTATCCTCGTAGTATAACCGTGTCGTCAGATAAAAGCATCATGGACGCGGCGCTGCTAGCGGGGAAAGCTTTTTCTGAAAAGCAAGAAGTTCTTTGACTCTCTGTGGGTTGGCTGTCTTTGCAGGAGCTTTTATTGTCTTAAAGAATTAGTAATGGTAACCGAAACGTTTCTTCTTATTTTTATTTTTTTTATTTTTTTTGGCCACTGTGGTTCAAGACTTTTCAGGTAAGGATTTAAGTCACAGAGTTTATAACGCGCAACAGGAGACCTGCTGTCATTAAGACTTAAACTTCCCGAGCAAGTCAAGCTGTCGCTGTTTATGCGTTTGCTTTTATTTTTGCCACGTTTATTTGTCACACTTTATTTTATTTTATTTTTATTTATTATTTTTTTTGTCCCTCTCTCTAGGGCCTGAATGGTTTGTCACATGAGCGTAAGCCTGTAGAGGAGATCACCAATGGACATTCAGCCTATAAGCCTGTAAGCTAAAAGTCGCTTGTCTTTGATCCTGTGTAATTAATTGTTGCTAGGCAGACTTTCATTCGCTCCCAAATCACCTTCGTTAATTCCTGTTTTCTTTTTTTTTTTTTTTTTATTGTGCAGGTTGTTAATGGAGTGGTTATAGGTCACGGTGGTAAAGACCACACGAATGGCAGCGCACCTTTGAGATCCCTGCCGGTAATAAAGCCTTATTTAAATGAACTTCCAATGGTCAGAAGTTTAAATACGGCATCTAATGTTGTTAAGTTTGTCCTTTTAACGGTGCATTGGACCTGTTCCTTCTCTACGGTGGAACGTTGACATATACGCGCCCCCCTGACTAATATTTAGGTAAATGCCCCTTAACGAGCCCCAGAGAGAGAACCCACATTCTTTTGTTGCCATCAGGAGGGTTCTGGGGTAATTCGGCCATCGTATTTGACCTCTCTTCTTATCCCAAATGGTAGAACCCATTTAATCTGGTTTGAACAGCACAGGCCCGGGTTTTAAGCCTACCTCCCTAATCAATATATTTCAGGTCGAATCTTAATGTTTACCTTCTTCATTCAAAGCAAGTTTTCACGTTTGGTCCTTGTCTTGTTGAAGCAACAAATTTCAATGCAGATGATTCAAATATATACTAAATAAATTCCTAGCGTTGCATGTAGGGTCACCATTCCATCTGGCCAAAAGGAAGGTTCAAGTAAAACATTAAAAGTCCAAAATGAGTATGAAAT
The DNA here is from genome assembly GCF_011125445.2 of Fundulus heteroclitus. Taxonomy (NCBI): domain Eukaryota; kingdom Metazoa; phylum Chordata; class Actinopteri; order Cyprinodontiformes; family Fundulidae; genus Fundulus; species Fundulus heteroclitus. The sequence goes on from NC_046372.1 coordinate 35,239,217, forward strand.
TCATACAGATAATGAGGGGGTGTTATAGTAGGATTCTCTGTAATACGGTTTTTGGATTTATTGTTCAGATTTCAGCGCTGAAGCAAAATGGCCTTCTGCAGACCCTGGCAGCAGGTGGAGACACGGCCTACTCCACAGGTAACCTGCACACCCACACACATCCATGTTTTAAATACAAAGTGAGGACCTTTGACTTCCATTCCTTTTCAACGTTTTCTATGGCCTTAACCCTAAACCCAACCTTTGCCACTACAAACCTAACCCTGACCTAAACCTAATTTACACCTTAGTCCTAAACCTAGCCCAGAAAAAAAGGACAGGAAAAGCTCCTCACTTGCCATCAAAGTCCTCACTTTACTAGTAAGATGATCAGCTCCACTGGATGGAGCTCATCAAGATGACGCGCACCTGGTTGAACCGACGTGTCTTTATATAGGAAGTGATGCAAAAAGAGCGAGACAATCTGGTTTGTTGGACTTAGCGCACGTTCTTATCTCCTTCTGTCCTTCGTTTTTCAGAGGAACGAGAAGATGGCGAGCTGGAAAAGGCCAGGCAGGAGTGGGAGGCTCTGGATAACATCCAGCCAGGTCAGATGCATCTCGCTGCTTTTCACCTGTCTGAGTCAGGATAAAAATATCATTTTTAATCTAAACTGGAGGTCGGGACAACTAGAGCGGCCCAAGTAGACTAAGTAGAAAGATTTTAGAGTACGCTTGCTAAGGTACGGCGCTACAACAAATCTGAGCGTTCTAGAAAGTTCTTACCGACGTCTTTGTCTTCAGTGCCTCATAAGTCCAGGGCTGTGGAGATTTCCAGGTTTCCTCAAGAGCTTTAGCAGCGATGTTCCAATCCAGTTCTTTCAGGGCATTCACCTGTCGATGCAGCCAATTCTGATCTCTCTTTAAAAGCTGTAGCTAACAACGTAGTATTTATTTCAAGCCCTTCTGCTGCCGTGACAAGAAGCTGATACGACGCCGTGCGTGCGTTTTTGTGTGAGTTTAAGAGCTGTATAACAGGGTCTTGGGTTTAATATAAAGACAAAATGATAGCAGGGTTGAAATTTGAATCTGTATGGTTAGCATTGCTTGCTGCGCGCATCAGCCTCTTACTTTCCCTCCTTCCATTTTCAAAGGGCCAACGTTTCCAAATCCAGCTTGCTTCATGACAGACAAGAGGCTGAAATGTCATAGCTGACACGCCTATGAAGTAAATGTGCTTTTTTTTTCAAAAAGCCTCATGCTTCCCCTGAAGCGCGAGGCTCGCATGGTCACCGCCACCCGGCTGGTAGCATTTAAGCCAATCAGAATGGTCCAGATCCCTCAAAAGATCCCAGAGCTCTGCAAGCCGGAGAAACTCAGGCCCACATACGTTTCTTTTTTTTTTTTTTAAAGTTGACGTAGCTGAAGTTTTCAATAGTGCAGCTCGTTAAACATAAACGACAGTGCCAACACTCCTTGCAGAAGTGAAAAACCTCTCGCATTAAAAACCGGCCGCTGGAAGCGTTTTATGACCTCAGCAGCCTTGTCATAGAGACTAAAACGTTTACGCCAAGCATTGTCTGTAGTAGCCGATGTTTTGCCGACTGTGGATGAGCGCTGTAGGGTCAGCGTTCTAAAACCAAAGCTATTATGCGATGCCCCCACAGCTCTAACCGAGGACTCAACCCCGACCCCGCTCATCTCCTTCAACGAAGCCCTGCAGTACTTCCAGACCACAGACCTGGGAGACCTGCTGGTAAGCAAAGCACTTTTTCATCCACTCTGTCACACACCCCAGCTCCATATGTCGGGTTGGTCAGCGTTCCACTCAGTGTTTGTTTTTTTTCCCCCTCTTGATCTAAAAAAAAAAAAAAAAAAGGCCTGATATCCGAGATTTCATTCTGCTCTCCAGTGATAGGCAGCCGATTAAAGTTGGTTTACTCTTGTTTTTTACAATAAAGATAGAAAATTAAACTTAGCTTTCATCCTGACTCCAACTGAAACGCTATCTTGTTATCTCCAGGGGCTTCTGGTACCTAAAAAAACTGCATACATGTTCAATAAGTGCAGTGTTGACAGAGTAGTGAAGTATTAACTATTTATTAGCTGTTAATTACACCGACCCCCCCCCCCTTTACCTCCAAATATCTGTAGAAGAACATCCAGCCAACTATTCGCAGGACCGGTCTGGCTGCGATTGCACATTTCTTGTTTGGACCTCCGCGACTGCACCGGGAGCTCCTGGAGGAGAGGGATCTAGTCTTTGCCATCGCCCAGTGTGAGTTGGGCCGCCTGTGTTGTTGGGCCACCGTTCCAGGCATGCAGCTTGCAGTTGGTTTTTATCAAATAGCTAAATCGATCATTGTGCGCAGGCCCTGTGGATAACAGCCAAACCGTCCACATGCGCGTCCTGCAGACCATTTACAAAAGGCTGGTCGGAACCAGGCTGGACTGTCCTCGCTACGGTTCTCACTGGGAGAACGTCGGCTTTCAGGGTAAGAGCCTCATAGACTGTTTTATTGGAAATGTGGCCTTTTTATAGAGACCAAACGGAGCGACACTGAGACGTGATGTGGTGGTTGGTTTTGGTGTTCTGCAGGTACGGACCCAGCCACTGACCTACGTGGCACCGGGTTTCTTGGACTGATGCACACTCTGTACTTGGTGATGGACCCAGAAACCCTCCCACTGGCCAGGGACATCTACAAGCTGTCCCAGCATCCTACACAGGTTCTCATCCAGTCACTGAACGCAATCCTAAAGCACTTCATCCATGCCAGAGATGTGATGCCTGCATTTCATATCAGTACTGGGGAATTAGTTTCAACTACACCTTTACTAGTAATTCTGAAAGATCTCAAATAATCTCACCTTGCTTTATAAATGCGCTTGAGTCTTAGACAATAAAGAATATTTCTATATACTTTAGGTTGTGAGTTTAAAAAAATAGAGCATGTGTTATTTTCACGATCATCCCTTTGACTATTGGTCAAAAGTCTTGAGTCAATTTTTAGATTGTGGCTTTAAGGAGAATTTCTGCAGGCTTTCTCAAGTTTTACTTTCGATTTTGTAAGTTAGTAGTAGTAATAGAGCTACTGTAATTTTGGTTTGCCTTTTGGATTCGCACAACTCAAATCAGCCATTTTTCTCTTGATCGGTGATCGGAAGGTCAAATACTTATAAAATGATCGGCAGGTCAGAGTTGAGTGGTTTATTAGAAATATATTTATCTTGTTAAGCGTACCGTACAAATACTTGAGGGGAGATGCTACATGTGAAGTTAGCCACCGTCTAAAGACAACTAAAGTCTAAAGAAGACTTCATGGGTATTTCTGAGGAAAATCCAATTGGTTAAACCCAAAAAAGTAAAGGAAGGAGACGTTTTCACAGCACAGCTCGTCACTTATTGTGTGTTTTATCTGTTTTAGAACTTCCCATTCTGTGTGATGTCAATCAACATGACCCGCATCGCTTTGCAAATCCTGCGAGAGGAGGCCCTGTCTAAGTGAGTCGTGCCTCCTAAACCTTGTTTTTTTTTTTGCTCGTTTTTGTTGTCGCTTAACACAGACCAACAAAAACAGAAGAAAAAAGATCAGTTCTCAAATGGGTAAAAATCGAGCTGAATATTGATGTGGACTGTTTAATGTTTTGGATGCCGTATCATCGTCACCATCATCCTCCAGAGGACCAAATTCAAAGACGGCCTAAAAACAAAGTGAAAACAGGATGTGGTGGGATAGACCAATTTGGCCAAAATGCTGTGCTAGCGCTTTAAAACGGGGGAACCTCCTGTGTTATATAGTAAATATTACTATATCACAAACAGAGGACTGCTTATATTGACTGTGTTGGAGGAGATTATACTTAAAGTGCATTTCACCTTCACTGTTCTGGATGCCCACACTTGATGTACACTTTGTAGTGGCTCAGAAATAGTGGGGACACTGTGACGAAGAAGAGAGTGAATTAAAAGTGCCTTGGTCTTAATTTCCACCACTGACGGCTCCCTCCTTCTGTGTTTGCATCAGGGAGTGCAATCGTCGTCAGCAAGTGGTCGGTGTGCTCAACGAGTTTTATGTTGCCACATTTCTTCACGTGTACCAGCTGTGGAAGACCCAACAGAAGACAATTGCTGACTCTGGCTATGTGCTAAAAGGTAAAAACAACAGCTAGGTTTTCCCTTTCAGCTGGCCGCTAAACGTCTCGAAAACGCAGTCTTGAGTCTGGATGAAATTAGTTGCACCAAGTAATTTTGGACATGAAGTGAATTAAGGCGACGCCACCCGTCAGTCCATCCTGGAGGCTCGTCAGTAACTGACCAATCGGAGACCTGCGGGCCCTTCTGCTCTGAGAGCAGGGGCGGACTGAAAGGCTTATCTCTGTCACAACGTCTGGTTGCCTAAGTGGCGTCTCTGTCAGCTATGATCACTTACCAAGACTCCAGTTTTGCACAAAGCGCTTAATAGGCAGTGTAACGTAAACTTTGCCTCCCTAACACAGAGTTTGACTGATGGCAGCAACTATTAGAAGTTACTAATATATATTTTAAGCCGGATAGACGTTGCATATTTAAATTTGGGCTTTATCGTTGTCTGTGGTCACAAAATGTCTTCACAGGCTTGATGTGCAACATTTTTCTTTTTTGCCATAATGTTGGTAGATAAGGTAAAAATGCCTCTGGTAATGCTGTGAGCTTCACTATCACCCCCATTACAACGACTGTCAGGGGTTAGGTTGTGCCTGGAGTACACATCTAATGGGTGGAGCGATCTTACACTTCACGTCAAATAATGGAGCTGTTAGAGAAATCCTTACGTGTTTAAGCGTGTTTGGGTCTCTGTGTGTGAAAATCAGCTTCCAGTCTCGATGTGAACCCACTGGCTTCAAATCTCTGGGTAAAATGGCAATTGCATCAGTCCTAAACATTCACATTGTTTATCTAAAAACTTCTTTCCCTTTTTAAAGCATGCGTTTGCTTGTCTGTCCGCCGAACCCACCCCGAGTCGAGCATTTCTCTGTTTTTGTGACCAACAGAAGTGGAGCTGTTTGCCAAAAAGAACCCCAAGCAGATGCTGCGCCGGCTAGAGGTCTTCCTGAAAGAGAGGCAGGCAGGTGGAGTCCCCCGTGGGACGTCGCCGGACCCCCAGGCCCACCAGCCCTCTCCCAGCTTGGGGGAGAGAGGGACTAAAGCTGGGACGGGACAGGGAAGCAGGGGGAAGGAGATGCACTTCACAGGAGTGTGTGATCTCCCACCAGACATGGAGGGAGAGGCCAGACTTATCTAAACTACAGTCTGTGTGTGTGTGTGTGTGTGTGAGCGATCCTGACCATGATTAAATCTAATACTCTATGTGAGAATGGCTTAGTCGAAGCGAGGACAGCTCAGCGCTCGCTGATCTGAGGTCTGCTGTCCGGATCTACTCACACAGTACTTCTTCCTACAATGCTGGGTGCAGCACTTTGATCAGATTAAGATTGGTGATCTTTAAGAGTTATGTATGATTTTTGTTCTAATTTATTCTTCAAACTCGGGACATATATATATATATATATATATATATATATATATATATATATATATATATATATATATATATATAGTCTTTAATGTAAGATGTCACTAAAAAAGCAAACTGAAGTGGATATTTGCACTTTTCTGTAGTTGTCGTAGCCAAATTAACAGCTGCCAAATTCCTTTATTGTTAAACTTGTCTAGGAGTCCAAAATGTTCACGCCCATGTCTCAAGGGTCTCTCAGCAGAACGAGGAGCTTCTGTTTTTGTGAAGGCTTTGCGTCGTAAACCATGCAGCAGAAGAGCAACGCTGTTTAAGCTCAACCGGGCTTGAAGCGGGGTTGTTATTGAGCTGCGTGGGGAGAAGATGGAAAACCTGAAGAGGTTTTAGGGGCCGTTTCACAGGGATCAGAAGTCGCATGTAGACCCTGTTTTAAAGAAACTTTATGCAGTAGGATTTGAATACAGCTCGACTTGAAGGTGGTATCGTCGTTGCATTCAATCTTAGAAGGTGACTGGAGCATGAATGGACATACAGTCCAGTTGTGTGGAAGTAAAGCCAGTTGTCAAAGATCAACTGGATTCAGTTTTTGCAAATGACCGGGAAATAGATTTTAAATATTATTCTTAAAGATGTCCATCTTAGCTCTTAAAAGACTTTGTCCGTTTGAGTCTGACTCCCCAGTTGTGCATAAATGCACTTCAGACAGATGGCTTGGTGAGCAAGAACAGATTTCTATCAAAACATTGGAGTCGTCTCACTTCATGACTTGTTGCAGCTGCAGGAAAAAGCCGTTTCGTGTGTGTGTGTGTGTGTGTGTGTGTGTGTGTGTGTGTCTGTGAGAGAGAGAGATGGGCATGGGCCGGCTTGAGATTGTCATGGTGTGATAAAAAATTCTGTGGAACTACATTGTTCCATAGATCTTAAATCTTAATTAATTTATTAAAAAATTAATAGCATGATAGGATTTCTTTTACCGTCTATTTTATTCAATACAAAAAAGTCACAGCTAATCTCACTTGAAGCTGCACTACCTTAATAAAACTGTCAAGTGGCGCTCTTCTACTTCCCGCAACGTCATCATTCTTGTTTAGTTGGTAATCACAAGAAAATATGTCCCAACAGTCAAATTTAGTTTTTGTGGAAAAGTGCAGTAGCCCTCTTTCAGCCAGCTGACTGGCAGTGCACAGCAACACGAGGAGGGGCAGAGGAGTCAGAGAAAGCTCCGCTCACATCGCGCTTTCTCTGACTCCTTTTTAACAGGACCTTTAACTGTATAAGTGGTGTGATGGATTTTTTATTTATTTAATTATTTTAATGAGTTTTTGACACCAGAACTTTAAGGAACCTTGGCATCCCTTGATGCTGTAGCCAGCCCATGCCAGCTGTTGTGTGCGTGCTTGGTCCCGGACGGAGCCAAGAGTCCGATCTGAACTTTCTCTACATTCCGTTATAAAGCATGTGATTTCTGTTCGTTTCTGTTTTGAACAAACGTTCCTTGTGCGGACGTGTGCGTGGTGAACTAACTTGATCCGATGCTGATGAAGGGCGCCTCTCCTCGGAGATGTATGGTACAGTATGCAATCCTTGCTCTGTCTCTATGATAATCAAAAAAAAAAACACTAGTGCTGTATGATGATGATAGAAATCGTTCCTAATTTCAGGGTTTGTGCACTCGTGCAAGCGAATGCGTGCGTGCGTGTGAGTCATGTGACAGAAATGGACTACAGATGGGGGCGGCTTTCTTTTGCACACAGCAGTGCCAGCTTTACTGAGCCCTTGATCCACCGAGCTGCAGGCACACGGTACTTGCGTCATGCTTAAAATGGTACAGCAGGTTAGCGTGGACAGTGTTTATCAGGCGGATCGTTTTGCTCTGGAGTCGGGTCAGGCTTCTCAGTCAGGCCGGTTTCTGGTTCGTGGGCATGTAGAAACCCGCCTCCCATCGTCGTAACCTCAGTCTGTAGCATGTTCAGGTAGCTCTAGTACTGTAGCATCCTATAGCCTCCTCCTCTTCGTACAGCTTGTTGATGTCATGTCTCGGTTCCCGTCTGTAGTGTCGATGAGCGTGCAAACTGTTACTACTATAGCACATGCATTCCATAGCTTTCTTCAGCCTCCTCGGCCAGCATTGGCGAGCGCTCTGACGAGCTGCGGGATGACGGCGTAGAGCTCAAACTTCCGCCCCACTGTTTCCTTAGCAAGCGTTCGCTAGCAGGACCTGCAACGCAAAAGGTTCAACCAGATCCTGGTGACAACCAAAGTGAGCCACGCATACAGAGAAATCAAAACACAGTAGCACATGAATTTTATTATGTGTTTTTAAAGTGGAATGACACGGGGAGTAAATATTGAACGTGCTCTCTTTATTTCATCAAATGTTTAGCAAAAAAAAAAAAAAAAAGACTTTGTCGGGAAATAGATCCTCAAGATGTCTCCTTTAGGGAAACTAGTTGCGTGCGTCGCTCAGGCGTGATTCTTTTACACAAGCCGTCTTCAGATCTTGAAGGTTCAGGAGACCTCTTCTATGCACTCTGATCTTAGGTTTGAATACTTTTAGTTTTGTTTTTATGGCACTAGTGGCCTTTATTTATCAGCAGCTGACAGGGGCCCGCAGCAGAAGTCCACGGGCCGGGATTGGAACCCAGGACAACCATGTGGAAGACGGAGTTCATAGATTTTTAATCGGATTCAAGTCGGGTGATGGACTGGGCCATTCTAGCAGCTTTGCTTTCTTCCTCTGAAACCAGATCGGTTTTCTGTTTGTTCAGGCTTATTGTCTTGCTAAAAAAAAACATCATCCCCGTTATAACCGCAGATTCTCATCAAGAATGTCTTCTGATCAGTCTATATTTTCTGTATCTCGTCTGCTTGTCTAGATGTTCTGCGGCAAATAATGAGCTTCGACCTGTGTTTTCTTCAACAGTGGAGTCTTGTGCAGTGAGCATTCATAGTGGTGAAGTGCACTGCTTGTTTTCTGTCGAACACATGTGCTCGCTAATCCTGCTTCTCGGTATTGTTTGGACTCCTCTGTCATGTATCCCATCTGGATTGCGGTCCCAGCGACGCTCACAGGAACACTCAGACGTTTAGACAGGCGTTGGTAACCGATGCCGTCAGAGTGGGTCTTTAGGGAGCTCTTTGTTTTCACCCATCTTGAGATTAATAAGAAACCTTTTTAGAGGCAATCAATTAGGACTAAACGAGCCAATATCAGTTTGCACTGATAAGGGAGCAGGATTACTTTCTAAATGCTGACAGAAGTTTTATTTTTCCTGGCATTCGGTGCCTTTTATGCCTCCTTTTCTTCAGGTATCCATTGCCTATTCCCTGTGTCATCAATGCACATAACCTCATTCATGGACTAATTTGTTTAGATTTTTAGATATTTAACACTTGGGTTGTTGCCAGAATCCACCCCCCACCCCCACACTGCATCCACTGGATTCATTCAGACTGTCCTCTCTTCCCAGTTCTGTCTTTTGATTTATGCCATTACACCAAATTAGACTTTCTGCACTCCGATAACGCAGCGTACGAAGTTAACCATGACACACCATGGACTAGTTTAATACACTGGCAAGCATACTTCTCTCATAATCTACTAATATTCTTCACCATCTCCTGTTTGTCGTTACTATAACTTCAAGAATGAGATTATCTAGTTAGCTAATTAGCCAAGGGTTTTATGGGGGGTTGATTGATCTGGAAAATTTGCACTGTTGTAGATATTTGATAAGAATGTGTGACGTATGCAAGAGGAAGCAGGCCATCTTCAATAGCCATATTGTGATGTTCATTTACCGCCCAGCTCATGAAACAGGCTTTGTGAAGTCAGAACCCCCCCCCCCCCCCCCCGCCCCGTTCTGAAATGAACTGACCCATCGCGACGGTCTCATATTTAGTTTGAAGAACTTTTATGCTGAAGAGCAGTGCAGTGTATGTAAATCAGGAAGTTTGTACATAGAGAATTAATGATTGTAACTGTATGATTGTCTGTAGGGCATTATACTGAAACACATTGCTTACCTCAAGACTTAAGACTAATCTTTTTCTCTCTCTCTCTCTTTCTCTCTCTCTTTCCCTCCTCTGGTTTGGCCTCCCTCTCAGGCTCGTTTTGCTTAATTCTACTTTGGCCCGTTTTTCACGACCCAATTGGAAATGCTATATAATTTATACTCGGCACTTAACACTTATTAGCCATTTAGCACAAAAAGCCGATCAATGTTAAATGTATTCTATTTACAGACACTATATAGGCCCACGTGCTCCGATGCACAGCTGCAGATGGAAAGCTCCTTGTTCAGGCGAGCTTTAATTGGCCAACATTGTTGAAATAAGCTGGTTTTGTTGTGGCTTCAGTGATAGTCCAGTATACTTTGGCCGTGATTAGGTGTTCGACGTGAAGAAAACGCTGAGGAAAATCCTGTCTCTTACAACACCGGTCACAAACACTTTAATATATGATTGTAAAAATAGGAAGCTTAACTTAGCAGTCATAATGCTGTGTACGCTTGGACATTGGTTTATATTCCGTGTCAAAACAAGGCCAGAATTATCCAGGTCACCAAAACTTTTCATTTTTAGCCGTTGTAATAAGTTACATTCTTTATGCTTTTGCCATTGTTTTCCGTTCCTTTATTCGAGACACAAGAAACAAAATGAAGAGAAAAAAAAAAAACGGGTTCTTGCATGATGTCGGATGCTCTGAGAGCCGGAGTCTGAACTTCTGCGTGGTACAGCGGTGGCTCAGCAAATACAATCACTTCTCTCAATACCCTGCTCTTTAATATGGAGGTGTTTTACCGTTGCCGTAGTCTTCATGTCCCTCAGAGCATTTTATGGCTATTCTTTGATTGTAGAAGCCCTATTTTATACTGAGAGTTATTTCAGAATACAGTATGTGCTGTTAAACATTAAATGTATTGTATGGAGAAAGCTAAATAAATGCTGTTTGAAAACTACCCATTTCAGTGTCCGCTTTGATTTTGTCCAAATCCAGCTGGGAAAACGTCTAACACGTGTCATCACTCCATTTATAGGTCCCTCAATAAACCAGGATGTCATAGAGAAGTTAATTTATTTCTGTGGTACAGTCGAGAACGTAAAGCTCCTTTTCATATACAGATCATTTTAAGGAGTATGGCTTTATTGCTAAAGAAAAGACAAAATTGGAGTATCACATAAGGCTGATTGAAATGTTCTTGATCCAGGAATGTTGTTATGGTCTACTTAATCTCAGAAGGCTGCTGACTTGACTGTTGTCCATCAGTCATTAACAACCTCTACAAGGAGACAAGCAGCAATGGATACTATATTGTTTTTAAGCTGGTTGTTCAGAGTGCTGTATCCTAATAATGGAAAGTTAAGTGGAAGTAAAAAGCGGTAAATTCCTCAAAGAACACAGCTTACAATGCTGCAAACAGCACAGTGACCAGATTAAATACCTGTGGAGGAAATTCATTTGGAAGGATAAAAGCAGAAGTGAACTCTATGGCCACAAGAACTTAATTTGGTGAGGGAGTCAGAAATGATGAAAACTACACTGCTTCTACAGCTTTTGAGCCACACAGACAAGTGCGTCAGAAACTGGTGTCCAGTTATTGAAAAATTTGTATTCATCAGCCGGGTGGCTGCACATGTGCATTTGGACATGACAACGATCCGAACTGTGAGCCCAAACTGACCCATCGACTCACCCAGGAGAAAACGGGGAAGGTTCTCCTGACCTTAACTGGATTGAACCACTGAGTAGATCTAAAACGTGCAGGCGGTGCACGTCAGCCGGAGAATTTACAGGAAGTGAATGCTGGTGTTTTTATTGCCAAGAACAATTGGGCTGTTTTAAAACAGGAGATGACATCCTTCATAAAAAACACATGACCTCATGGGGGCAATACCTAGTAAGAAGAACCTGGTTTTGTGAATGTTTTATCAGGCTTATTTGGCTTATTATGGTTTAAAAACAGTGAACACTTCAATGATAAACAGCTTCATCCAACCACAAACCACGAGTGACAGAAAAGTGTGTATCATTTCTTATTCTCTGAAAGAAATCTGAAAATCATTGACAATCCTGCCAGGGTGTGAAAATCTACACTGATTTCTCTAAAAAAATACATAAATGATAACAGAATAGCTCAGAAAAAGTTGCCAGTGTGGCTTGTGGTGTAGCTTTTCTGTTGTTTAGCCACTAGAGAGCACACTTTGATTCGTTTTGTGGGTGTCACACATTACATTTGATGTGTTATGGGATAATGGTGCTGGAAGCAAAAGAAGAAAGCACATGAAGACAAAACCTCGGCCGGCTTTTCTAGCAACTTTAAAACTTCAAGTTTTACAGCAGGGCTCCAAGTCTCAGTCAGTCATTTATGTTTTCAGCAGCAAACGGTCACCTCTTTAATCTAAAAGCCTTTCTAAAATGATCCATCTGTAAGTTTTATTAAAGTTCCCGCGGAGGCGCAGTCATCTGACCAAAGCGTCTGCATTGGCAGCTCTTGGACTGGCAGTCTTCTCTTCGCCTTTGATAATAAGGAAAACAAAACTCTCATCTGCTTTCACTTTAAAAGCACATGCTGCTGCAGAGACGCTTCAGAAGTATTTGCAACCGATCACCCGGAGATTTTAGACTCTGCTTGATAAAGTTGGGCATCCTGAGGAGTCATGCCTCTACATCTGTCCTCGATCAGACTGGTGGCTCTCATCCCACAGGACCAGATGAGCTGGACCTGCTGAATCACGTCAAGGACCAGATGGACGCACCTTTAAACCAACTTTTCTTTTTCTTCTTAAAAGAAATCTTCAAACCGTACAAAGTCTGTTGTATAAGCTTTCATGCATGGTAACACTTCCCTGCCCTTTCTCAATATGAGCAATAATTGGACTACAGCAGTCGGAGGCCCTTCTGAGGGTTAATCCGTTAGAGCCCTGCCTCACTGCCCAGATCAGATATCCAGCTGGTGTGTGGAGGACCAGTCAGAATGATTTTAAACAGAGCAGGATGGAGTTTTAGAAATCTGTTTCCATCCGTTTGTACCTAGTGAGCCTGCTGGATTACAGCATTTTTCTCTCACTTTTACTCCCTTCTTCCCTCCCCCCAACCCCGTTCCTCTCTCTCTCTCTGATGTCATTATTTCCTGCTCAGCTCAAGGCTGTGTGCACAGGCTCTAAACATTATGCATTCCCACATCGCAGCTTCTGCTTACATATGGAAATTTATAGAAGCACATAGACAGGAGTGTCAGGTTTATTAACGCCCGAGTCCATGAAGCACCGTGATTTTTTTCCCCCCTGTATCCACTGCAGACCTAATTACTGTATTTCAATCATCAACTGTGTGATGGATTTGCTTGTGATGGCACTAGAGTACTTTCTTTCATCCCCCATTGATTTTACAGAGTCAAATCTGTTGGGTAAAGTAAGTATTCAACATATCAACGGCTATTGTGCCGTCTGCATCCAGCAGAAGTGATGCTCTGCAATGTTTTTATTCCTTAAAACAGCTCAAGCCCATTAGAGGGAAGGCGGTTTAGTGTTGCACAAAAATCAGCCTTGAAGATGTGATCTGAAGGCCTCTACTTGGGCAAAAAAACACCAGTAAATCGTGAGGCCCTATGAATAGATGAGATGTGTCCAAAGTAAGGAGTAACGTCCAAGATACGGCTCTGTGGGAAACGCTGACCTTGAGAATCCTGTGCCAAAAGGAAGATTTGTTTTTTGTTCCAGAGCTGTCTCCCGCGCAAATATGAGATACCGGTGCAGTAGATATACTGTATGTCGGATGTGAAATGTATATGAGAGGATCTGTGTTTACTGTTAGTGGGGGATCCTCTCGTGGGCGGCTAAGATTCCTCCAGGTTCTGTCTACATTCGTGATAAGGGCTTGGTTTGAAATAAAACCCTCCCCTAGTCTACTGTGTCCACAGAGGCTTTCTGAAATCTCAGACATCCACCTCCCATTAACTACAATATTTCGAATATTTTTATCGACATGACATTCTCGCACTGCAAAAACAGGTAAAATGTTCTTAAAATGTGTGTATTTGTCCTTGATTTGAGCAGGTAAATAAGATTATCTGCCAACAGAATAAGATTTTTGCACTTAAAATAGGAACAATTCATCTCCATCATCTTATTTCAAGTGCAGTATATCTAATTATCTTATTTTAGGGGTCAAAATACTCATTCCATTGGCAGATAATCTTATTTACCTGCTCAAATCTAGGACAAAAACACAAATTTTAAGAACATTTTACTTATTTTTAGATCCGTTTTTGCAGTGCGGCAACTCAATTAATCCTTATAAGGAATCAACGTACATTAGTCACGAACTGAAGTATAGGTAAAAATATATTATTTTTTATTAATTATACAGGGAATCCGTGTGGGAAAAAACTCACAGAAGTGTATTGTGTGAAAGCCTCTTTAGCTCAAAGCATTCATCCAGTCTGCTGTATAGAGAGGTCAGTCACATGTAATGCGCCGGTGTGATTTTGACCCATTTTCCACACAGATCATCTATCTTGAAGGTTCTGCTCCCTTCAAGATAGACCTCTCTGGGCTTCTGTGTTTTCCCCGAAGTCTCAATCGAACACAAGTCAGCGAGATTGCCTGGGAAATACTAGCAGTCTTCCTTTATTTCTGTCTCTAAAACAAGATGACAGATTGCCTCCCTGTGTTTTTGGGATTGTTGCCTCACTTGGAAATCCATACTTGTTTCCCGCTTTCAGATTCTTATCAAGAATGCCCCGGTTCATTCCTCCATCATCCCTCCCTCAGTTACACCATGTCTACCAGTGCCGTATGCTGCAAGGAAGCCTGAACCACTATGCTCCTCCCTGAAAACATCACTTTTGTCCTGGTGCTGTTGGGTTAAACCAAACATTGTGTGAGCAATGACATCCAAAGAGTTCGGCTTCGGCCTTTGGCATCTGAACTGAGTATACTCCTCCAGTATTTTACTGGCTTGTCCACATCATTTTGATCGTGTAGCTTGTAGCCCATGATAGCTCTATCAAGATCCTGGTTTACAGCAAACTGTTCAGCTCAACTGTGAGTTTTTATAGGAGAAATATTTTTATAGTGATGTCTCAGAGCACAAGTCTGGAGACCAGACAAACCGGGACTTTACCAACGGATAGAAGCGCTCCAAGCCTGATCTGCCGGCAGTTTGCCACCGTGTTGAACAACCACCTCTGACAGAAATGGTCATTCAAAGACAAATATTTTGGTAACCCTTGTAATTTCTGCTCTGATTCTGACCAGCATTCCTACCATCATATTCACAGGCGTCAGCGCTCCCTTTTCTCCCAACCACTGTATCCTCAGAAGACTCTCTATTAGGGAGCTATGCTGTGGTAAAACATGACAACGTTGAATGGAAGCGGCTGAAAGTCCCACTACTCGTCACACATTCAATTTCTCATAAAGGCTTAACTGTGTTACAGTAAAATGGCCAATAAAAGTTATTTTGAGTAGACCAGGGCCTTACAACATGGCTTCAGGCTAATGTCACCGTGCTTGTTGGGAGAGAAGTCAAACTACTGATATACCAGCTGTCAGACACGCAGCCTAAACATTCAGAAGTCATGGCTGTCGCTGATTATTGTGTGTAAACATGCAAGGGAAAAGTCTGGAGAGAAGAGCTGTTGATTTCGGTAATACGATTATGGTGACACATGAGTAAAAACTGTTTTTTCACCTCATCGCTCTGGATCAAACAGTTTCAGAAAGATGGACTTTGATCGGTGGACATGATATCCGTCCTGTATTTTTTTTTTCCACTTCTTGAAATGTAGAGACCTTGGAAATTAAGCTGTTCAAGAATTCATCAGCTAGCCATATAATCTTTGCTTTGCGTTATTTTGTTCTGCTGCTCGGTTCCTTGCACTGGCGCAGAGGTGTCCAATGTGCGGTGCGGGGGCCATTTGTGTGACCCTCAAAATTATTTTGTGCGGCCCCTGGACCACGATAGGAAAGTGGCACAAATTTTTTACAGCAACCCACAGTTGATGCAGAGACACTTAGAAAAGAAATTAGGTGGAACATTTACACAGAGAACAGGCCTTTCAAGAAGATGCTGACAAATTAAAAGCATGACCACAAATATCCAGTGATTTTTTTTTCCTTCAAAAGCAGACTTGGGTGCACCCATCTATTAAACCTGGCTAAATAAAATAAAAGAGTGACCATTATCCTGTCCTTGTTAGTAAGAACACACATGCGAGACCATTTTTTATGTTTGATCTCTGCAAAGATTCAGAGATCCCTATTTTCTTAGAAATCCAACCACTTTGTTTTGTTAGAATACCGTTTAATCTAGTTTATTTTTGAGTCACTAAAACTAATAAAGTTACGGTAAAATTGTTTATACAGCTTTAATCAATACAATTTTGAAGGAAAAAAATCGTTTTGTGGCCCTCGAATGCTTTACACTCCACATTTTTTGGCCTCTGCGGCGAAAAAGTTTGGACACCTCTGCTAGTGATTGCCGTCTCAATCCCCGCCGGCTAAAATGGCCTCGGCTTGACCTCCCAGCATCCAGAGCTATCAGTTGCATTCTTCACAGCTGTAGTAACACCCACCAGAGAGAGATGGCTGCACAGTTTGATCGCTTTCTCTGAAGTGCAATCCTCCATTTCCCAATCCTTGTCAAACAATTCTTGCTTTTCCTGCCCCCGCATTCTGAGATCATATGAGCCACACGGTTTTAGCACGTTCATGTGCTAAATGCACACGATCGCCTGTTTTCTCTCCAGTCCTTGCGACTGACTGCGGGCTGTGCGGTGCTGCTAAAGAGTTTTAACATGTCGATAAAGTGAGGTGGAATGAATCTGTCGCTGCCCACCAGCTACAGGATCAAGCTCCTGTCTCCTGTTTTATCCAACTCAGAGGTTCAACTTATTCTATCCCAGAGGCGAACCTTTTGAACCAGGCAGCATTTACGCCTCCTGACAGACTTTCCAAACAGCAGACAGAGCAGGAGACAGACGTGGGGGATGGCGAAGAAGACGCCACATCTTATAAAACTATGATTCTGTCATCTGCTCAGACTGTTCTCCCATCTTCTGTGTGCGTTCTCCTTCATTGCCCCCTTTGCTGAGTCTCCTTTTTTTTTCTTGAAAAGGAGAATCGCAAAACAAAACCCACTAGAGACTACTTAGGAGAAGAAACCCCTGACCTAAAAAGAAGAAGAAAATTCCCTGGTTTTATCTGCGTAGGTCTCTCTTTCTTCCAAGTGTTTGCTTTTGTCACACGAAAGATTCCTTTTTCTCCTCCTCCCCCCTCCGCCTCTGCTTGTGTAACCTGGAGTCCAAGGAGTTGCTCCCCGCTCCCGCTGTTCAGCTTTGTGGTGATTCTGCAGGACTGCAGCTCTCTGCTGAGGAATTCAACAGGAGCTGCAGACATAAAACAGACGGCCTCCCCTCCGAACCAGGAGCATCAAACCCGGCTGCCCTGCCCCACAATCTGAGGTCTTAGCGCTACACCTGTTGTGACTCGTCCTGCAGGTGACGGGGATCCTCTGGCCTTGTTGTTGTTTTTTCAGCTGACTAATTAGGATTCCTGTCCATTCATTTGAGTGTTTTGCTTTAGGTGTTTCTCTCCTTCTGTCTCTGCAGACTTCCCCCTTCTCTGCCTCTCCCTCCCCTCTCTCCCCCCCCCTCCGCCGCTGTCTGGCCCAGGCTCAGCCCAGATGACATGACACGCTGTGGATGTGGGTACGTGTGGAGCTGAAGGAGGAGACCTCCCTGCTGGAGTAGAAGTTTGGAACGCATTGAGAAGAGGCTGAGAGAGGAAGCTTCTGCAGGTTAAAGAGGAGCGAGCGGACAAAAGAGACGTACAAACTCCAAAACCAAAGGGATTTTGCGGCAGACATGGAAAGGCCCGCCGCGACCGTGTCCGTGGCTCTGCTGGCCCTTTGCTTCCTGCTGGTTCCCAGAGGAGAGGGCGCCGGGGGAATGTTGTCTCGCGTGCGGGAGAAGCAGTCAGAGGATCAGCAGCTACACTTGTCCTGGGATGACCCAGAGAGCGAGCAAGAGCTTGCAGTGGACCCGCAATCATCGAGAAGCACCATCAAGGCTGAGAGGGAGGCGGAAGGGACCTCACAGGCGGGTAAGCCAGGGGAAGACAGACAAAACAATAAAACTGGTGAGGTGCTGTTCACAGAGTCTCCCACGCTTGAGCCGATTCTCATTTTGTCATGTAAAAAATCACAAAATTTCATTAAGATAAATAGATCAACACAAAGTAGGGAATAATTGTGGTTAATACAGGTATGTGATTTCTATTTCATTTACGTATCAACATATAGGAAAAGGCCATGGATTTGTATTAAGCCCTACTGAATTATTACTCTGTAGATTCACCTTTTGATGCAGTCACAGCTGAGAGTTGTTTGAGGCATGTCTCTGCCTGCTGTGCACATTTGCAGACTGAACTGTGGCCCATTCACGTTTGCAAAACAGCTTAAGCTTCAAGATTGAATGGAGAGCATCTGTGATCTGGATGTTTCAAAGTCAGCCACAGATCTGGATTACGTTCTTTGACTGCATGTTTGTGGTTGTTGTCCTGCAGGAAGATGACCCTCCATATCTGCTCTCAAGTCTCTTGCTGCCTCTTACAGGCTTTCAGGGTTGCCCTGTATTTAGCTTCTCTTCAGTTCAGACCCTGGCCCTGGTGAAGAAAAGCATCTCCACAGCATGATGATGGCACCACCATGCTTCACGTGGGGTTTGCTTCAGGGTGGTCTGCAGGTTTATTTTTCTTACATTCTGCATGTAAGCAGAGGTCCATTTTGGTCTCATTTGACCACAGAACCTTGTTCCACGTGTTTCATTTGGCTTGTGGCCAACAGCGAGCATGACATTTCATGGTTTTGTTTCAACGTTGTTTTCCTTCTTGCCACTTGTTGTCTTCACAACGGTCTCTCCCATCTATGTTATGAATCTCTGCAGCTCCTCCAGAGATACCATTGGCCTCTTAGCTGCTTTTCTGATCTTCTCAGTTTAAGGGGACGGCCATGTCTTGGTAGGTTTTGCAATTGTTCCATATTTTTTCCACTTTCTGATGAGAAGCTGAGTCGGTACTCAGTGAAATGTTCAAAACTTGGGATATTGTTTTATTTTCTAACTCTTTAAACTTCTCCACAACTTTCTCCCTGACCTGTCCGCAGTGTTCTTTGGTCTTTGTGACGCTCTTTGTTCAATTATGTTCTCCAGAAAAACCTCTGAGGCTTTCACGGAACATATTGCTGTATATATTGAGATTAAATTACACTAAGGTGAAGTTTATTACTTAATTAAATTATATCTGAAGACAGATGGCTCTGCTTGATTTTATTTAGAGGTGTACGAATAAAGAGGGCTGATGCAGGCCACACTGAAAACCATCCCCGTTTTCCTTCCACTTTACAGCTAGAGGCTATTTTGTGTTGATATAATCCCAGAAAAATGAATACTTTTGCGAGGCACAGTAGTCTGAGTAAGAAGGAGAAAATGCAGATGCAAACCAACTCAACAGAGAAACTCCAGACGCTCACCTGTCCACCATTTGCTCATTTATTTAGCTCCCACCAGATGAGCTCAGTGCTGGTAGCCCGCCCGTGGGGTTTTCTTGGTTGTGAGGATGCTGGTCTATTCCACTTCCTCGTGCAGCCCTGGAAGATTAGCGCAGATCCTGGCATTATTTTCATGCTCTTTAATCCACAAGCCTGTTATCTGGAGCTTCCTAGCAGACAATGACAAACATGAGGCCAAATCAGCTCTTTACTGAGCTCTGCTGAAGATGCTGATGTGAGAACGGTGCATTTACTGAGTGTATTGACAGATTTAGCGCTGTTAAAACGGAGCTAAATGTAGACAGCTAATGGAAAAAGAGAGCCGTGTTTTCCATGGAAGATCAGCAGAGCTTCAGACAACCTCAAAGGGAAATACTGATGGATCTGAAGAAACCACTGCAACAAATCCAGCTGTCTGGTTTCTTGCTCCTCTCCCTGTTTTCACAGAGCAGAACTTAGATAAGACATTAGTTGCTCCCAAAAGATGCAATAGCAGAAACTATTACAAAAACATCCATGCTGCTTGGATGTTATCACATGTAGGGCTGCAGCTATCGATTATTTTAGGTAATCCATTAATCTATCGTTTATTTTTCAGACTAAGCGATCAGTCTAAAAAGAGACACTCTTTAGTAGCTAACATACCTCAATAAACAAGTGTTCAGAACTTAGAAAACATTTATTGCCAAAGATAAATGCATTGTAAATGGCAAAATCATGTAAACAAAAAT
Organism: Fundulus heteroclitus; assembly: GCF_011125445.2. Lineage (NCBI taxonomy): Eukaryota > Metazoa > Chordata > Actinopteri > Cyprinodontiformes > Fundulidae > Fundulus > Fundulus heteroclitus. The sequence continues at coordinate 35,258,994 of NC_046372.1, forward strand.
AAAAAAATCAAAGCTCACAACATGGTCATTCAACTATTAGTATACACACAGATAGATAGATAGATGGATGGATGGATGGATAGATAGGATATCTATCTATAGGATAGATAGATTTTTTTGTGTCTGTTTTTGAGTCTGTATACTTAATAATTCAATTTGATTACCTAACTAGATTTTATTTTAAATAATCAGCTAATCTTGAATAGTCCTAATAGTTTCAGCCCATATCAGATGTGCAACAAAATAGTTTATAAGCTTTTAAGATGTGTTTATTTTGAATGTGAGTCTGGAATTAATCAGACTCCTCTTTGTAGAGAAGTATTTAGAAAAAAAAAAGAAGGATGTTTTGGTGAATATTTGTTCTGACTGCTTCTCTTCTCCTTCAGGCATTGTGAGAATCGTAAAAAGAGCAGCGGAGGAAGGCAAAAAGAAGAAGAAGGACAAAAAGAAGAACAAAGAACCAAAGGATCCAAACGCCACCAAAAAGCCTAAAACAGATAGGAAAGGAAAGAAGAAAGACAGGCAGACAACAACTCTCCCACCCACCACAACAAGTGAGAACAAGACACCGCAGTCATGTTTGCACTGAGTCATTTTGACGTAGAGGAGCTGACCTGGTTTCTGTCATTCTTCCAGCAGTCCCAACAGAACCCCCCACTGAGCCCCCAGCTGAGCCCGACTACTACCCCGATTCTGGTCAGCACCATGTTGAACTTTCTAATTACTGCCTGCACCCATTTCCTGACTTGAGAAGTTTGACTCATACTTCCACATGGGAGATTGTTTCATCCACTGAATAAATGCACTCAAATTAAAGTTGGGATTCTTTAGAGTTTTCGGTGTGCGGTCATGATACTACAACTAAAGAGTCCCGACATATTTAATATATTAAGAGCATCTCCTTTTCACCTCACTTGTATTCATTCCTAAAACAGCATGGGCAGGTAGAAAATTCTCATAGACTGATTTAGAAACACAACATTTAATTCTAGAGTAACTAAAATAATGGAACATTTTGATCTTCTACCAAGTTTTAGTTGTGGTTTTCAGCTGCTTATTATACAGAATATTTTACTGTTCTCCTCTTTATCCAGTTGCAGTTTTAATGCAATGTTACCATAATAAGAATGAGGAATGATGCCTCTTTAGTTTCCACACACTATTAACTGCTTTTCATCAGGCAAAATATTTCCAAACAGGTAAATATGTCTTTCTTGTAAGTGAGGGAAAACGTCTGAGCCTTCCTTCAGGTAGTTGAGTAGCGGTGTAAAGCAACGGGTGGGGGTGGGGGCTCGCCATATTTCTCTTAGCTGCATACAGACAAGGATAACTTTCTAAAACCTTTTTATACCTTGATACGGGTAAGTGGCCAAAGCATGTGACTCCAGACGTTTGGGATCTTGTTAAATTTATCGTGTCTATGCTGTTTTGCTGTAAATAATGCATCTTAGATTCACTGCACATCTGAGCTTCCTCCTCTCTCTGCTAGACAACGACTACTGGAAATCAGACGACGACTACTGGGGGGTTGACACCACTCCATCTCCAAGCACTGAGACCCCGTTTCCGTACTGGAGACCAGACGAAGGAGACCCGTCTGACCCCGTCACCGACGTCTACGATGACTACTGGAAATCTCTCGAGGAAGAGCCTTCGACTTCACCACCCAACATCTACGATGACTACTGGAAATCTCTAGAGGAAGAGCCTTCGACTTCACCTCCCGACATCTACGATGCTTTCTGGGACGTCGATGAGCAGGAACCGTACGCGTCTGTGACCGATAACTATGACACCTCCTTCCAGGAGGTGTACCCAACCCCCGGGGCTCCTGATGTGGACGGGAAGACTGGGACAGACAGCGACGGCGATTACTGGGATGTAACAGGTACGTTTACAGACTCCCATTGCTCTTGGCTTTGGTTTTTGGAGACGCAACAGCAAAAACGTTGCTGCTCCTTGCCTCCAGCTGAGGTCAAACCGATCATCAGGCGCAGTATTTCTTTCCACAGACGCTGGAAGCGTTTGTGCCGCTGACACTACATGTTGTCCTTACTCTGTGTTTCCAGCGTTTGGCCTGAAACTTTAGTTCTTCCTGCATGCCCACTCATTCGCCGGGTATTACATTTTCCACCAAGTTAAATACCTCTCAGCTTTTCCCTTTTAACTCTTACTCTATTCTGTTTTTCCCCCTCCTGCAGTCGACCTTCCGGATAATCTACCATTCCCTGACGGCGAAGAGGTCAGCCCTGAGATCATAGTGGAAGCTCTCCCAGGTGCCTGCTGTCACACAAGCATCTCAGAAAGTTAAAAAAAATATGGCAGGTCTTCTACCAAGCGCTTCACAAGTGAGACGTCCCCAGAAGCACGGGACATATGGAATATGTGTTCCAGTTGTGGCTTTTCATGAGCAGATGGGAATGACTTTACAGTGAGTCCCTGCAACAACCTGCCCTACTTTTGCAGACAGGAGTGGGTGGGTTTGCTTGGATCCACTAAGTCAACAAGACCGTCTATGGTTTTGTTGTGGCACTCAAAGGAGCCCTGTCATCAGATTCCGACTAATTTATGATTCCTGTAAATGTAAATTAAAGCTTTAACATCCTGATTATAGGCGGGCGTAGCAGAAGCAGATCTGATGTTGTGGTCCAGCGAATCAGGGCAGGGCTAATGCGTAAAACTGTGGAAAAAACATGTCATCTCATAAAATCTCAATTGTAAAGCGGCATTTTTTTTTTTATTATGGTGAAATTGGGTTTCTAAATCGGTTTGGATGTTTTGTCTTTTTTTTTTGTTGTTTTTCAACACAGAAGAGCCCACAACCGCTGCTCCCTTCGAGAGGAATTGGTATGACGATTATGATGAATACGGGATGAGTAAGTGAACAGTCACAGGTCAAATATCTCCCAAACCCCACATGTTCTTTATTATGCAGAAAAAAAACTAGAGGGAATAAAACACTCAGCTCAAAAGCTTTACAGATTAATACAATGTACTTACAAACCTTTTTGCTTTGTTTGTTTCCAGCTTTTAAACTTGAAAGCCATGTATTTACACAGTGCCTTGCAAAACTATTTCTATCCCTTCTCGTATTTTAGTCACATTATAACCACAAACCTCATTTTATTCAATTTGATAGACATACAAAGCAACACATTTTAGTAGAAAATGTGGCTTGCATTTATATTTCATTCAACTGCGTCTTTACTCTGATACGCCTGAAAAAAATCCACCCTGCAAGGCCTCAGAGGTTTGCTGGAGACCACCATGGATGGCATCGTGGAGAACAAGGAACACAGCAGATACGTCTGCGACAGTAGTTTAATGCTGAGTTAGAATATAAATCCCATGCTTTGAGCATCTTGTAAAGTATTGCTCAAACCATCGACCTAAATTTGCAAGAGCATGGGACAACTGCAAACCTACCAAGACATGGAAGTCCACCTGTTCTGAGAGGCTGAGCAAGGAGAGCGTTCACCAGAGAAGGAGCCAAGGGGCTCGCCGTAAATCTGGGCAAGCTGCAGACATCTAGAGCTCAGCTGGGAAAAATCTGTTGAAAGGAAAACTGATAGCCATGGAGGGGAACCTGTGGAAGAAGGTGCTCTGGTGAGATGAAACATAAATCAAACTCTTTGGTCCACAAGCTGAAGGCTGCATGTGGAAGAAGACTAAGACCGCTGGTCACCCCGAACACACCGGCCAAACACGCTGGGGGCTGCATCCATCCATCAATCAATCAATCCATCAATCAATCAATCAATCAATCAATCAACCAATCAATCAATCAATCAATCAATCAATCAATCAATCTTTATTGTCAACTACAATTTGCATTGTAATCGAAATTACAGTTTCAGTACAACTGTACCGTGCTGTGGGGATGCTTTTTTTTTTTCAGGAACAGAGACAGGGAGGCTGGTAGGAGCTGATGGGAAGAGGGAGCTAAATACAGGGAAATGCATATTTGCACTAATTCAACCATGTCCTTGTCTTTTGTGAAAACATATACTCACTAAAATATATAAAACATTTTTATGTCACTTTATATAGATGTATATAAAATGTCTTCATTCAGAGCATTGTGGAACCGAAGTCAAATTCCTCATTTGTGTCCAAAGACTTGGCTAATAAAGCTGATTCTGATGCAGCTGGAAGAAAAGCTGTTAGAGGCCACAACAAAAACTTGGGGTTCAAGTGGAATTTCAGCTTCCAGTAGATCAGAACCCCCCCCACCCCCCCTCAACAAACAGTCAGAGATACGAGGAATGCTTCAGACTTCAGATCAAAGCGTATCCGTACGCTAGAACGGTCCAGTCAAAGTCCAGAGCTAAATCCAATTAACAATCTGTGCCGTGACCTGAAAGTTGCTGTTGGCAGAAGCTCTCCATCAAAGCTGCCCGAATTTGAGCTGCCGTGCAGTTAAGATGGGACAAAAATATTCAGTCTCTGGATGGTAAATAGTAGAGCCATACTACAAAAGGCTAACAGCTGTGGTCGGACGAGGCATTCCTTAAAGTAAACTCTGATTACTAATCAGATTATTTCAAAAGCGATAGGTTGAACCGGATTTTATGTTGGAGTATCAGAGTGAATGGTGCTGAATACAAATGCATGGCATACTTTTTCATTAGATTTCACAATTATTCACCACTTTCTTTTGGTCTATCACATCCGAATAAATAATAAACATTACAACCGCTCTGTGTGGTCGCAGTGTGACATTTAAGAAGAAGTTCAAAGGTCTGGATACTTTTGCAAGCCACTATATGTCTGAAACTCACATGAACCTCTGCCTAGGAGCGACTCCAAGAGAGGAAAAACGTTCAATAACTTTAGAAAATAAAAGCAGATCACTGATAACCCTGCATGTTTCTAGCTTATGTGTTCTATAAAGTTACCAGTTGTCCTTCTTTCTCCGCTGCAGGGAGGAAAGACTACGACACGGACGATAAGTGGGTAGAGAGAGAAAGAGAACGAGCCAACAAAGAGAGGGAGAGGGAGGAGAGAGGTAAGAAGACCCAGATGTGGACTTACTCAAAACCTTTTGGAATGTCTCCTTCTTTGCAATCAAGTCAAAAACCATCCAGCTGCCAATAGACAGAGCGCAGCCTCTGACCTAACTAACAGCACCAGCAAAACAACACTAAGGTGTTCACTGTTTTCTGTCTCAAGTCTCTCATTGGCGACTGCAGATGTTGTAAAGAGGCTAGCTTTAGCTTGCATCAAAGGGACCAAAGTTTAGCCAGCCGTAACAGAACAGAGATTAGGTGCTAAAAGTTCAAAAATCTCCTGTGAGCTCAGGAGAAAAGAAAACAGATCGATGGAAAAAAGGAGCCGCCTGGGTCGAATTGATGTTATGAAGTAAAGAGAGACCATGGGAGAGTTTTCGGACCGGGGACTTGCAAACTCTCAAAGCAGGCTCGGTGCAATCAGTCAGTGCTGCCACGTGTCTGCTGTGTGCGTTCAGGCTCGCTGGTGGCCGAGGAGAACGGCTCAAGGCAGGCGATAAATCACTTAGGCGGGAACGGGGTCAAAAGGTCACCTTCAGCAGCCGCCGTCTGCTCCATGCTGGATATTTGGTGAAAAGGAGTTTTTAGTTTAACTCAAAGCAGACTTTCCAGAACCTGAAACACTGACCCACATAGCTGAGATCACAGAGCATCCTCAAGGCCGGCAGTTCAGCGCATCAAAAACAACGTACCTGTCTTAGGAGTCTTCTTTTAATTCTTCTACAAAACGTAGCCAACAGGGCGTTTTGGCAGCAGAAGACCCCACCGGGCTGTCAGCTAAGAGCAGGAAACTGACCCTACAGCTCAAACAGATTCACCAAAACTGGAAAACAACAGATTGCCTGGTCGGGTAAGTCCCCATTTCAGCTGCAGCATTTACATGAGAGGGTCAGAATTTGGCAAAAACAACATGAAATCATGGATCCCTCCTGGACTGGATCAACACGTCAGGCCGCCGGGGGCGGTGCAATGATCTGAAGGACACTTACTCGGCACAAGTACCAACCAAGCATGATTTAAACACCAGACCCTGCCTGGGTGTTGTCGCTGACCGTGTCCTTCCCCTTTAGGGCCTCAGCGCCTGCTGATTTCTACTTCTTCCAGGACAACGCACCTTATCACAAAGCTTAAATCATCTCAAAGTGGTTTCCTGAAAATGACAAAGGGTTCACTGTGCTCCAGTGGCCCCCCACTGTCTCCAGAGCTCAACCCAACAGAGAACCCTAAGGATGTGGTGGAAGATCTACAGATCCTCATCGTAGATCTGCAGCAAACAAATCAGCAGCAGCTTTACGGCGCTATCAATTCAACACGGACCAAAGTCTCTGAGGAATGTTTCTAAATCCTTGTTTAATCTATACCATGAGCAATTAAGGAATCATTAAAGGTCAAAGCCCAACCTGGTAATGACGAGGTGGGCCTAATAAAGTGGCTAATGGTTGAGAGGTTCAGTGGTTAGTCGTAATTATGCTGCTTGTAAATGTCAGTATCTGACTTTAAATCTTTACGGTCTGACAACAGTGATGGACGCTGATGAAATAATGTTTAAATCATGACGAACACTTGCTTTCCTTGGTCTGTGTTGCTTTGGTCCGGTTCTGCTTGAGGTCAGGAGGGCCTGAGTTTTATTACAGCAAACTGATACTCAAGGCCAAGTCATGGCATCTGCTTTGGTTTTTAAATTTCATTCTTCCAGCACTTCACATCCTCCGGAGGATTCTTTGCAAGTAAAATGGGAAAAGTTCTTAGGTTGTTTCTGGTTAGAGAAATACAATAATCTATTCAGGAAAAACTGCTATTTAATTTTTCACTGAGACTGTTCCTCTGACCCCTGATAGAACGAGCACAGAAACTGAAGGAGGCGGAGGAGCGGGCCAGGAACAGACCCCGCGTCTATAAGGAGCCAAAGAGTAAGCCAGCATCCCTTCAAATTTGGTGAAGATGTGAAAATAATCAGCTTTCGTATGGTTTCATGGCCTTCTTTGTGCCTCTGCATGTGACAGAATGTCCTCCTCTGGGGATGGAGTCCCATAAGATCGAGTCAGACCAGCTCACAGCCTCTTCCATGTCTCAGTACCGGTTCTCTCCTCCGAGGGCGCGCCTCAACATGCAGGTACGCAGTCAGGGCCGCACGGTGAGCCGCACGGGTATCCAGTACCGTAGCTTTGGGAAAATACAGTGAATGTGGAGCCCGGAGATTCAGACAAACAACCGAGTTATTAAATCAGAAACACACGGTTGGCTGAGTCAAAGCAGGAAAAATATCCATTCAAATTAAATCACGCGGGCTGTTTTTAGTTTAGGGCTCAAACTGTCAGTGAGCCAGAGGATTCAGCGGCACACACTCTGGTCTCTGTGGTTCCCAGGGCTCAGACGACGAGGACAGCATGAGAGGCGGAGCGTGGTGCGCCAACTCAGAGGACAAGATCCACTGGTTTGAGATCGATGCTCGCAGGGAGACCGAGTTCACCGGAGTTATAACTCAAGGGCGAGACTCTCTGAACGAGTACGTAACAAACGAAGACGCCGGCGTGAAGCCTTTCAGCTCCATAATAAACTCCACATGACAATCCCCCCCCCCCTGCTGTCTCGTTTCAGGAGCGACTACGTGACATCCTATTTCCTGGCTTTCAGCAACGACAGCAGAGAGTGGACCACCATTCATGATGGATACGCTGACTGGGTGAGTTCCCCTGACACCTCCTGCTCCTCCACCTCTCCTTCTCTGACCCCACACCTCTCCTCTGTCTCGTCCAGCTGTTCTTTGGAAACAGCGACAAAGACACGCCTGTGATGAACCGGCTGGCCGAGCCGGTGCTGGCTCGCTACATCCGAATCATCCCCCAGAGCTGGAACGGCTCCCTGTGCATGAGGCTGGAGGTCCTCGGCTGCCCTCTGCCCGGTGAGCCTCACGCCCCCCAAACACGGTGCAGCGCACATGAAGGGCGCTGTGTTCTGATCAGGCTTTTTTTTTTACTCTCAGATCCAGGCTATGCCCTGCACAGACAGAATGAGGTGACCCCCGTGGATTACCTGGAGTTCAAATACCACAGTTACTCAGAGATGGTGGAAGTGAGTATCCCTGAAAGTGCATCCCTAGAAAGATTACACTTTAATTTATGCTGGGCTGCACAATATATCACAAATATATTAAGGCAATACCAGAGTGTGCAAAAAGGACAGATTATAATGAAATATTTGTTGCATATTATATTTTATAGTGTCACAAAGTTGCACCTTGCATGTCAATAATATAATTCAGCCCTGGGACTACATATTTAACTATTTACATGAGAACTCGTGTCAATTTATATGCACCTTTATGGAGTGAATTTTGTTCCATTATGTTTTGCAAGCAAAGAACACCCTTTTCACTCCATACACTGTCCCATGTTAAATAAATAAAATTTAAAAAAGCCTGCTGAATGGAGTCTCACGGCAGTGGATATTATATGAGTGGTTGAAGCATCGTAGTGATGGATGAGAATATAAGAAGTGAGGGAAAAACCTGACTTTTCACCACTGATGTTTCGATTTGCAGTATTCCTCAATACCACATGTGCGGTTTCCTAATATCGTGCTGAAAACTAGCTGAAACTAATCATAATATGGGTCCAATAAGGCAGCGTTGCTCTCGAACGTCTCAAATGACAAACACGATGTGTAACTTTGACGGCCGGCTGCTCGTTGTCTAACTGAGCGCCTTGCAACACTTCATGCATGTTCCCCTTTGTCTCATCCAGCTCATGAAGTCTGTGCATGAGGAGTGCCCCAACGTCACCAATGTTTACAGCCTGGGCCGCAGCTCTAAAGGACGGGAAATCATGGCCATGGTCATCTCCAGCGACCCCATGGAGCATGAAATAGGTGAGAATGTGAGCACGACAAACACTTGTTTCCGGTTCCTTCAATCCCTTCACAATTTGCCACATTACAGCTGTAAAACGTCACTGTGGGATATCAGTATTTTGTATGTAAATGGTACTGGGAAACCGGAAGATTCAATAGATTTCACTTTTTTTCTACAAACATAAATCTGAATATTCTGGTGGGCGTATATATTCAGCCACCCAGAGCCAATACAGATTAGATGGAGAGTGTCTGTGAGAAGCAGTTTCTCACACACACTTGAAGGCAATCCTTTACAATAGTCTCAAGTTCTTCATGTAGCCTCTAAACTTTTTTTTGTACAATGTAAATATGTGCAATATCACAACTGCAAAGGATTAGGCAGCCTATTATATATCAAACACCCGGCACTCATCGTCTGCAGCAACATATTTGCTGTTAGCGTATTAGCCTCGGGCTGCACAACCGTTGTTAGCACTGTTGCCTAGCAGCAGGAAGATCCTGGGTTCAGATACCCGCTGTGGGACTTTCTGCCTATTCCCCCCGCGCATGCATGGATATGTCCTGTGTCTCTGTGTTGCCCTGTGGTGGACTGGTGGCCCGTTCATTTCCTCACCCGATGACTGACTAAGGTAGGTACCAGCATCCCTATACAGATAAACATGTATAGACAATGAATATGGATAGACTTGTTATCAAAACCCTCGATACCTGCATCTGATCAAGATTTAGGAGGCAGAGATGCTGAACTTTAAAGGTGTATGCAGAACATTATGAAGAAAGTAAATAGTGTGAGGAAACTATTTAATCCCCACCAATTATTCCTAATATTGCGCAGACCTGATTTACACCAATGCTAAACCCATCAGTTCCACCATATCTTGTTGAGGACCTTCAAGAGTAAAGCGCCTGAACGCGTAGTGAGCACCAGTCTTTTTAGATTTTAATTTTGTGTACTACTTTGTGTTTGTCTATCATATAAAATGCTACTAAAACACAGACTTGTGGTTGAAATGTAAAAAAGGTTAGAAAGTGTGAACACTTAAACATGTCATTATACCTAAAGTATAACTCTACCAGAAACATCTGTTTGAAACACTCCAGCTGTGTTAAATCCAATTGGGTAAATCTGCAGCGTTCTTTATATCTAAAAACTAATCACTTAAAAAAAAACAGGTGGTCGTCTGCAGATTGTGGTTGCCAGACAATAACGGGTCTCGGCCCTCGTCTCCTCAGGTGAACCGGAGTTTCGCTTCACGGCCGGCCTGCATGGCAATGAGGCGGTGGGCAGAGAGCTGATCCTGCTGCTCATGCAGTACCTGTGCAAAGAATACAAAGACAGGAACCCCAGAGCCCAGCGCCTGGTGGAGGGAATGCGCATCCACCTGGTGCCTTCACTCAACCCTGACGGGCACGAGAGAGCGTTTGAGGCGGTGAGTGGATCAAACGTCCCGGGTTGATCTCCCAAAACAAAAAAACGACAAACAGGAAATGCTGATGAAATAAAGCGGGACATTTTTGGTCAGTGCGCTCGTCAGTTAATCCCCCCCCCTACCTTTTTCAGGGCTCAGAGCTGAGCAGCTGGACCACGGGACACTTTACAGAGGACGGCTTCGACATCTTCCAGAACTTCCCTGACCTGAACAGCATCCTGTGGGATGCTGAGGATAAGGGCATGGTGCCAAAACTCACCCCCAACCATCATGTGCCCATTCCAGACAGCTTTGAGTCTAATACATCGGTAAAGAAATCGCACATGTATCTTTAAATTCTTGTTGTTGTGTGCAGTTTATTTTTTATTTTTAGCTCTACAACACACTTGGCCTGACGCAGTGTGGATATGGTGGTCATGTGGAGAAATTTACTTTACATATTTTGCCTTTTAGAGGATAAAGATTTGTCTAATCTTTTCCTTCCTGGTGTTGCTCCAGATTGCCATGGAAACCAGAGCTATAATCTCCTGGATGAAAAGCTATCCATTTGTGTTGGGCGCAAACTTCCAAGGCGGAGAGACAATCGTGGCCTATCCTTATGACGGTCTGCGTTTGAACAAGCCTGCCGAGAGCCAGCGGGCCCACAGCCGCAAGAAGAGACAGTATGACATTTCCTCCTTGAATTTATTGCCCTCCTTCTTCGCTTACTTTGTTTCTCGGGTTGCTTTGCAGTTCAGCCTTCCTTTTCTGTTGCATAAATCAGAACTGTGCTGAAAGGCTGAACTAGAATAATGTCCCCCAGGTATGAGGATGAAGGTTTTGATGTGACCGAGTGGGGAAGGGGCTACCAGGAGGAGCCAGAGGAGGACTGGAGAAGTCGGGGATATGAACAGCCGGAGGAAGAATGGCGGGGTCACGGATACGACCCCGGCTACGACCGCGGCTACGACCACGACCACGGCTACGACCACGGCCACGGCTACGACCACGGCCACAGCCAGGGCTATGGCCACAGGGAGGAAGAGGAAGACGACGGAGGGCGGGGGGCTGGGTATCAGTACGCTGAGCCTGAAGACGAGCCCCGAGAGACTCCAGACGAGTCCCTTTTCAGGTGGCTGGCTGTGTCCTACGCCTCCACACACCTGACCATGACCCACAACTACCACGGATCCTGCCACGGAGACACGCCCTCAGGGGGGCACGGCATGGTCAACCGGGCAAAGTGGAAGCCAGTCACCGGGAGTAAGTAAAAAAAAAAAAACACCATCTGCTTGAGCTTGTAGCACACCCTGGTGGAGATGGCATACACTGCATGTTCTCAGGTTAGGGTCAAAGAAGCATTAACTTTAACTTCCTATTCCTGATATATAGGCTTTAGCTGGGGGTTGCTCCACCCTCTACAACAGCTCCATCTCTTTTAGGCATGTTATGGTAATTGTTACCCAGACTTCCAGAAGCACATTTATGAGGTCAGGCACTGATGTTGGGACAAGATGGCCTGGCTAACAGTCTCTGTTTTTATTCATCCTAAAAGTGAATCAAAACAATTTCAGGTTGATGTTAGGACTCTGTACAGGTCAGCCATGTCCTTCCACACCAACCCCCCCTCAATGTTCCCACAAACTGAGAAACATTAAATCATCTTTAAATACTTTGGCCAAATACAGTCAGTCATGTACCGTTCTCACGGCAATCGCTAAACCCGGACTCATCCATCAGACAGCTAGAGAAGTAAGATATTTCTTTCCAGATCACACATCTCCCTTGCTTTTGAGTCCAGTGGAGACGTTTGCATTGCACATGCTGATGTAAGGTTCAGATCCAGCTGCTGGGCTCATGAAAACCCATTTCCTGAGGCTCTCCACACTCTATTCTTCAACTAATCTAAAGGCCACATGAACTTCAGAGGTCTGTAGCTGTTGAAGCCACAGCTTCTACAAACTAAATACTTTCGCATCTGTAATCCCCGCGCTGTGATTTTATATCGCCTACTAGTGTTGCACCGATACCGATACCAGTAACGGACGGGGTCCCGATCCAGCACTAAAATGGTGGTATCGGTATCAGCGAGTACCAACAAATAGGGCACCGATACCATTTTGATGTTTGTATGTCACTTGAACGCAGCCTTCTCTCTCGCGACTAGTATCATACATGTTATACAAGTTCACGAAAGTTGCACTATTTTGGCATTTGAGAGCCAAAACTTAGGGTTTAAAAGAGATTATTCAATTATTAATGTAATTTTACTGTCTTATTGTTGCACTACTATTATACATGTTATAATTTCATGAATGTTGCACTATTTTGGCCTTTGAGAGCCAAAAGTTTATTCAACTATTGTCACCCATTCCAGGTAGGCAATAAAAAGTTCTACTACCCTACGTAGTATGCAGTTCTTCATATATACACACACACATCAATTTCAAACAGATGGTATCGGTATCGGCCAATACTGCACAGCCAGGTATCGGGTATCGGTATCAGTATCCGGGCCAAAAAATGGCATCGGTGCAACACTATCTCCTACCACTCCAGCCAGTTATAATACCACTAACCATTGACTGAGCAATATTTAGTAACAAGAACATTTTACAAATGGGCTTCTCGCAGATAGCGTGCTGGAATTCGCCGAGCGACCCCTTTAAGAAAGATATTGTGGAAACAGTCTGCATGGCTGGGCTCTGGATTTTATACTTGACCATAGAAGTGACTGAAAACACCTGAATTTGATGATTTAAAGTCTTTATTTTCTTCCCTCAGTGGACAAAGGGTGCTGTTACATGAATCCATGGTCTTTTTGTCCAGGTATGAATGACTTCAGCTACCTTCACACCAACTGCTACGAGCTATCCATCTTCCTGGGCTGTGATAAGTTCCCCCATCAGAGTGAGTTGGCTCAGGAGTGGGAGAAAAACAGAGAAGCAATGCTCACCTTCATGGAGCAGGTGAGTCACAAGAACGTAACCCCATCCAGGCCGTCATAGGTTTCGTGAAATAGAAACGTCTTACCTTGAAAATCTGCCATCTTTCAGAGACGACGACTTATTTTATACAATCTAAGTTGGACAGGGCTGGGAGAACGGCTGGCTTTAAGACTCTTGTGGTGTTATTAGGTGAAATTATAAATGACTATTTACCGGTGTCGGGGGAGGAAAGATCAGACAACCCTAAATTCAGGAAAGGTCAACATCCCTTGAGAGAAGTCTGTAATTTGTCCTTTCCGTGTGGGTGTGGCCAGGTTTCTTCAGATGTCTACTTACTGAAGAAGCAAACAGCTTACTGTAGCAGCGTACTTAGTATTAGGCAGTAAATTGAGAACTCGGGTGTTTCCTGGTGTACTGAATGTCCTGTTGTTATAGGTGCATCGTGGCATCAGAGGCATCGTGAAAGACCAGCAGGGAAACGCTATCGCAAACGCCACAATATCAGTAGAGGGGATAAACCATGATGTCACCACAGGTAAAGCCTCTTCCCCTTTAAACCCAACCCCTGCCCATTTTTATTTATTTATTTATTTTTACCTCTGATGCTTTTAACCATACATGCCCTCCCCCCATATACATTACTGCAGCCCCAACAGGCGACTACTGGCGGCTGCTGAACCCGGGGGAGTACCGGGTGACGGCCAAGGCTGAAGGCTTCTCCTCCGAGACCAAACTCTGCGTGGTGGGTTACGAGCCCGGAGCGACCACCTGCAGCTTTAACCTGGCCAAGTCCAACTGGGATCGCATCAAACAGGTGAGACTCTCTAACCCCACTGAATATACGGCAGCTCACAGAAGCGGTCGTACCCCTTTGAACCTTTTCTCCACTTTGTCAAACTTGGATTTTATGATGGACAAACACGGAGCAGAACGTGATTGTGACGAGTAAAGAAAATTATACATGGATTTGAAAATAATTTAGCTATAAAAATCTGCCTGCAGATTTCTTTTCTCTGATGGTCTTGAACAAGTCTTGAAACATGGGGGTGGCAGCATCATGCTGTGTGGATGCTTTTCTTCATAAGGGAAGCTAGAGACGGAGCTAAATAGCGGGCAATACCAGGAAAAAACTGGGGCTGCAAAAAACTACTTGAGATGGGTAAATGGCTTGTACTTGTATAGCGCTTTAACTAGTCTTGACGATCTCCAAAGCGCTTTACACTACTACACTACTATGGCTTCAACGACCGCCCATTACTAAGGGGTGGACCTGTTTCGATTGAATTTGCATGTTATCTAAGCCATTACAGGCCTTTGTTTGGTAATGGTATAAAGCTTGTTTCTCATCATTACTCCAGACTTTTTGAATTGAGAAAGCTTCCGGGAGAGGAAGCGAAACGTCTTCAACTACGGACAAGTCCAGTTGCTTTGTTTTTTACCTTTTTTTTTGGAATGACCATGACCTGGATGACTGAGAATCTTCACCAGCACTTTACACTACAGTTCAGTCATTCACCCATTTACACCCTGACGGTGGTGAGCTATGTTAGTAGCCACAGCTGCCCTGGGGCAGACTGACAGAGGCGATGCTGCCATACACCGGCGTCACCGGGCCCTCTGACCACCGCCAGCAGGCAATGCGGGTAAAGTGTCTTGCCCAAGGACACAATGACAGTCAGAGCAGGGGATCGAACCGGCAACCCGCCAATTGCAAGACGAACCCCCTAACCTGTGGGGGTGCCACCGTCACCCACCGTAAGAAGTTTACCTCCCAGCACAGACAGGCGGAGTTATCTCTGCACGGCATCGACTACTGATGGAGCCTGCTAGCAACATTTTTATTTGGTTAAACACCTGCGAAGTGCAGAGCAATCCCCTGGTTTAGATCACATCATACTCATGTGGGAGAATGGCCCGTTTATGGCCTAGACCTTAATCCAACTGAGAATGTGTGGCATGACTTGAACGTTTATGCTCACAGACTCTCCATCCATTGACGGACTTGGAATTAGGCTGCAATGAAGAACGGAAACAATGTTTTTAAATCTCTGCATGAGCAAAACTGGGAGTGACAAACCCACAACAGACGTCTTCAAAGTAGAAACTCTTCATAGATTTTGAAAACCATGATTCTTTTCCTTCTGCGTCACAATGATCTGCTGTTTTGTGTTTTTCCCAACACATTAAAGTTTGTTCCAGGCACTCCTGTGGCTAAAGCTCTTGTACTTGACCGACTTCCTCACAGATCATGGCTCTCCACGGCAACAAGCCAATCCGACTCAGCTACAGCAACTCCAGAGCGTACAACCCTTCAGGCGACGGCAACCACAGACCTGCCACCGGTGGCAACAACGGCTTCGCTTCAAACAACGCTTTAAGTCCTGAGCGCAGGAGGCTGCTCAGGATCGCCCGCATCCGCCGTCTTCGGAGGCAGAGGTTACTGAGGATGAGGTCGACGACGGTGCCAACGACGACCACCACCACGACAACAGCAGCAGCGCCGGCGGCCCCGACGACATCGTGGTACGACTCGTGGGCCGTAGGGGAGGCGGAGTCCATCACGCCTGGCCTGGATTATAACTACGAGTACAAGATCGACGACTATTAGCCCAAAACCACACGGCTTGTTTGAGTAAACAGCCGCGGGTTTGTAATTGTAGCCCTTGTGATCAAGTCCAGTCTCTTTCATTACAGAAGCAGTGAGAATGTACATGTAACTATGCCGATAAAGAGTCTCTGTTACGCCAGAAAACTAAAACATGTTTATAGAAAGATGCGTCCAGTTCTACGTCCACGTTGTTTGTTGCTGTTTCCGAGTGTACGCTTGATGAAAAGATGTTTATTGTTGACACACATTAAAAACAAAAAAACAGGTGAATTATTTACACTGTCGTCGCTCATGTCAGTGACGTTTTACAGGAAGATGAGTCAGTAACAGGTGGGTCCCGATAAAAATGGTAATAAAGTGTTTGAACGAGTTAACCCAGCGGATCCGAGACGGAAACAGCTTCTGCCGTTAATGGCTGATGTTCATCTCGCTTTCTTCGTCTTCGTCAGCGGAGAAGGCGGAGAAGGACAGCGGCTCGCACTGCAGGGTGCGTAGATTGACCAGGCAGGCGGTCTGGGTGCTGCTGAAGTCTGGGACGGTAACCAACAGGACTTCCTGACCGTCAGAACCTGGCAGGACGAGACCCAAGTTACAGGACGTACTGAGAAAACTCACAGGCAGCCATTTCCACAGTCAAATATCAAGAGTTCTCCCATTTTTAAAGTAAAACTAAAATTATGGCAGATATGCCATCAGACTTTATAGACAGAACATGCAAAAAAAAAACAACAAACAAACAGGAAATCAGGAAGGACTAATGAACTGAATCGACAGGCAAACAGATAGATGAGAGGATGGGTTGTTGCACAAAACGTATCCAGACCTGGAAATAAAAAAAATAAAAAAATAATCCTGCGCATTTCCAGGCTCTGAAGCAGGGGTGTCAAACTCATTTTGGTTGAGGGGCCGCATTCAGCTTAATCTGATCTCAAGAGGGCCACACGAGTAAACTCATTGCAAGATTAAATAGAACTAATAAAAGTGGACTTGTTGATTTTTATATTAAATTCATTTCACTTTTACACAATATATTATGAATAACCTCAGCGTTTTTAAGAAAAGTATGTACAATTTCAACAAAACTTTTACTCAGTTAAACATTTACTTGTGCATTATGTATAAGAACTGATCACAGTGATTGGACAATGTTGAAAAACATTTATTCACATTTTTTTGAACTTAAAAACACTGTCCTTCATGACAAAATACATCAAACAGATAAAAATTAAGAAATGATTAAAATGTTTCCACACCTGAAGCTTAATCTGCCAATTAAAACACAGCATATTTTCAATTAAGCGAAGTACATGTTGTTTTCAATAATTGTTTTATCATTCTCTTCCTTTTATCTCCTCTTTCTTTCACCTTTTCTTTTTTCTTATTGTTCTTCCTTTCCTCTCCTACTTTCCCATTGTAGTGTCCATATAATTTGAGATATTACCCGCATGAATCATAATAAAACTACTCACATTCATAAATCAAGCGGAGCACTATGGCAAAAGCAGTACTGCTCCACTTGTGAAAGTCAAATCTGATGAGCTCTTTTTTGCATTAAGACAAAAATTCTTATTGCCACATTGCCAGACAGAACACTGGGAAAAAAAAAAAAAAAATTTTTTTTTTTTTTTTAAATAATGATAATGCATTTAGCCACAGGGCCGGACTAAATTGTTCGGCGGGCCGGATCCGGCCCGTGGGCCGTATGTTTGACACCCCTGCTCTAAAGGAACCTGAGCACACGTCTGTCACCAACCTGTGACAAGCTTGGAGCCGAAGGCCGGAGCGTTGCCGCTGAAGTACACGTGGGGACATTCCTCCAAGATGAAAGGGTCCCTGTGATAAAATGGGTAGCAACCTAAAACACAAAGACTATTGTAACTACCCAGTTATGTGTGCAGACCGCCAAAGCCTCTCCACCTTTAACCAACCTAGAGTATCAGGCGCGGTGGGCGCCAGGTGTCGCAGCCCCAGCGTTTCCTCCAGTATCTCCAGGTGGCTTTCCATGCTGCTGTACTTCCTAATGTCGCACACGTTCTGGCCCGATGTGCCTAAAAACCTTGGCAGAGAGAGACAACCACCAGATCCTAAGCATACCCCAACAATCGCTCCTGAGGGGACGGCGTGTCTGCGGAGGACCCCGCCTACCTGACTCCGTCGATGGTGGCGCCGTACGGATTGGAGACCAGCTGCAGTGTGGGGTACGCAGACGACAGCGGGAACATGCATCTGTGCAGGGGCTGCTGGGGGAGGGTGTAGTTGGTGGGGTCGTACTGCCCGGGCATTACGTCCACCGGGACGGATGCCTTAGCATGAGCAAGAGGAGACGACACGCAGCTTCAGACATGCAGTAAAACCGAGATTTTACGCTGAACATCAGGAGAAATACAGAAAACGTGTTGAAATGGGCAAATTGTTTAAAGATGGATCCATTCTGGCTCTTCTGCTACCAGCTACTAGACACGACTGATCGCAATCTCTGAAGTTTATTATGCAATAAGACACCAAGATGACCTGATATAACAGGTACAATTAGGGCTGGACCATATAGAAAAAAAAGTATCGATAAAATAGAATTCATATTGATTGATATTGAGAATTATCAACAAATTCAAAACATATCTTTTAAGTGCAGCCCTGGCCATTTTATGATGTTGCCAAGCAACCTATTTTTAGATGAAGAACACACAAACAATGAATTCAAACTAAACCCTTTATTCAACCAACTTTTTAACCAAAATTGCAAGTTTAAAAAAAAAAGAACACATGCTCTTTGAACCCTTTGAAGGGGGCGGAGCTTGGTTCCTGGGTCTGCATTTGTGATTGGGTGGGAGGATGTAATGACTGTAATATTAACTTACATGGCTAGAATGCAAAAGGAAGATAAACTTCTTCTGATTAACTTTTTATTGACCCTTTTTTTTTTGTAATCAATATGCAATATATATTGATGATAATAATAATAATAATAATAATAATAATAATAATAATAATAATAATAATAATAATAATAATAAATTTAATTTATAATGCTCTTTAAATATTAAATAAAATCTCAAAGTGCTACAATAGCAAGGGATCAAAAAAAGTTCCCAAAGTATAATAAAAACAATACACCATAAAAGCAAAATTTAAATCATAAGTATTAAAAGGCCGTTTGAAATAGGAATGTGTTTAGGTGCTTTCTGATATTGAATTATCGTCCAGCCCTAGATTTAATACTTACCTTCATTAAGCTCCTAAATGCCAAACATCACCATCTGAATATTTATGCTACAGTAATCATCCAGCCTTGATCTACAGCAACAGCAGAATACTGCGTGAAGCAGACTCACCACCAGCTGCAGCAGCATCTCATCAAGCAAACGGATGGCGTCCACGGTGCCCGCCTGAGTCTTCTTAGTGAGATACTTGGGCTGATAACACAGGAAACGTATCGATGGTTTATATGAAAAACATTCCTAAGGACGGCACTCTGAGCAGACGCTCGTTAGGACCGAGGCGCTCGTCTCACCTTTGTCGACGCGTCTTTGTCCTGGGTGCTTTGGCTCAGGAGGTTTCCGGCCAGCAGGACCCGGGAAATGGTCGCCGCCCCGCTCTGCTCCCCCGCGTCGCCGAGCTGACCGGTCACCATGTCCACCAGCAACTGGAGGCCCAGCATGCTGTCGGCCCGGCTGCTGCCGAGGCCCAGCCCCGAGGCCAGCAGCACAAACCTGAGCAGAAAGACGGGTTAGAACCGGAGGGGCCGTGCTGGGCTGGGGCCTCATCGGCACAGGAGGACCGGGGGGGGGGGGGGGGGGGGGCGGGGCTTACTTGTCAGAGCTGAGCGCAGGTCTGGGTGTCTGCGAGGGGAGGCCCGCCGTGCAGAAGTCCTCTACCGTGAACTTGCCGTCGTTCTTCTCAGCCCCGTAGATGGCGATGACGCTGCCTGAGAGGGCGAGCGGGACAGTCAGTCATACGGAAGCCGCGAGTTCAACGCTGCGGGACGTGTGCGGCTACAAACTGACCCGTCACACACTTGTCTCTGTCAATTTTGCCCTCCAGCTTAATCCTCTGCAGCTCATCCTCCAGGACCAGTTCGTCGGCTTCTGTGATGTATTTGGTTCGTGCCGGCTGGGGCAGGAGGTTGTGCTGGAGAAAAAACAGAAAAAAAGTCATAAACAAAGGAGCAATCTGCCTTGCAAAAATTTTCCCAACCTTTAAACAGGGATATGGATGATTTGCGGCATTTATTGTGAAAATATCAATGATGATTAATACCATTTAAAAATCTATCGGGACCTTTTTTAGTACCAGGTAGGATGGCTGTAGCTGCACGTCAAACACAAGTGCTGCTCTGATATCTCGCCCATAATTCAATATCAATATATAAATCGCAACATAACTTTATTCAGTAACGGTGATGCGACATCTCTGATATTTCGATATACATTACAGTCTCTAATTACAGCATTCATCACTGACTGACGTTGTGGGTTTTATGGCTTTTATTTTTTTAAAGAAAGTATTCCTAAAACATTACATTGGAGGAGTTTTATAGACTTGGTAAAATAATTGTCCTAAGTTTGTACAGGCATCTGTTGTGGACATTATTGGCAGTCTGGGGCTTTTATTTTGTAAGAAAAATATTGTGAAATAAGCAATATAACGCTAAAATAAGCACAACTCTCACATTTTTTTTTTTTTTACAGATTTTATTACATCTTCTCATGGGACAACACCGACGGTACGACACTTTGATCCCATGTGAAGGAGTCGGTGCACAGCTGGTATAACAGCGTAAATTTGTTTTGCCCCAAACGTAACTGAACACATAGCCAACACCGTCTAAACAAAAAGGTGATTACGCCCCTAAAGTGACACAAAGAAATTGGAAAAGGGAAAATCCAAATGACGATTTTAGCCTTCTGCTGGTTTGTGAACATCTTGTGGAGTTTGTAGTCAGGATGAATCCACATTCTTCTGGATAAATCTCTCGATAAAAACAATGCCAGGATAAGGGCAAACGGTACGAAAATAGCCCGTCCCCAACTTTTCCCACAGCTTAAAAAGGTAAAAACAACAACCTTTCATGTATTTTACACGGGTTTTAGGTAATGGATGCTTTTTAACGTTTTGCAAGCTAAAGCGTATCTGCATTCAGCCTCCTGCAATAATGTGTAGAAACACCTTTACAGCAATCACAGCTTTAAGCCTGTTGGCTATGGGAAACGTGTCACTATGCTTTGATCTAAACCTTTCCATTGCAGCTCCAGCCACAGGGTTGTCATCCTGTTGGAAGGTGAACCTTCACTATTTCTCCACTATTTTTCCCAGGACTGTTGCGTTTGGCTTTGTCCAGCTTCCCATCAGCTCTGCCCAGCAGCTCTGATGCCGGAGAAGAAAAGCAGCCCTACAGCAGGACACTGCGTCCCTGGTGTCCCCACGGCCATTTGCATCGTCCCAATCATAAACATAGGTGAAGCTATGGACTGAACGCCTTCTTCACCATGAAACACGGCGGCAGGGTCATGCCGTCGGGATGCTTTTCTCCTTCAGGGACAGGAGAGCTGGTCAGCGTCCGTGGAACTAAACAAGATAATCCTGGGAGAGAATCGGTTCAGATCG